>NC_082651.1:34703129-35003129 GCF_028023285.1 Balaenoptera ricei
TTAAGCTTCCTTTCTGCTTATTATATAAGCTATATTCATTGAAATATATATTTCTCCTAGGCTTAATACCTCTTACTTGCTGGGTAAAAATATGAAGGAGCACAATAATGAAACTCTTTTACACTTATTATTTTGCCGTCTGCTTCGCACCGGTTTTCATTGAAATACTTGTCTATGTGTGTTGTGGCTACCTATACATGCACATTTATTGCATTCTGTTGCTTGTTATGCATTTTTTACTGACATACCTTCTCTGTCTGTATGCATTGGCTAGGAATTCATTCACCTCTATCACCTCCATCGTGTTTTCTGGTTAATAGTATTCACTAAAATAGAGTGGGCAAAATTCACTTTCATAATGTTGCATGGATGGTACAGAATGCCATTTGTTAGTAAATTCATTAGGCTTCGATACTTGCCACATACCCCAGTTTTCATTAATATCTATGGATTTCTTTTTCGTTAACGTAATATGCTTGTCATGATTTTTCTTTGTCTTTCTAGAACTTATTGTATCTTCCTCCATATAAACCATACGCAATAGATCAGCTTATTCATCTATTAATTATTACTGCTATTATTATTGGTGGTGGTGTTATAACCACTTTATAGATGAGTAATCTGAAGGAATCAGATAACTTTTCCCTTTCCAAAAGCACTTAAGAAATCCACTTTCGGGTAATCATTTTGAGGTAGGATGAGAAACCAGGCTTGAAGAGGGCAAAAATGACTCTTTCAATTCACCAGTTGGACTGAGCTGTACGTCACCTCTAGGTAATAGCGTGGGAACTGCACAAGCAAAGGGAGACACTGAAGACGACAATGGTAATAGCCGTACTGTTTTCTAATGGACAAAAAAAATGCCTATATTATAAGTTCTGTTTCTCCTGCTTTCTGGCAGTATCATGCTCAGAGTGGAGTCCTGGCAAGGAAGTCAGGATACTTAGGTTCTGAAACCTGGTAATGATACTAACATAATGAGAGAACTTGAACAAGTCAACCCGACCTCTCTGAGCCTCAGTTTCCTTACTCACGAAATGAGACTGAGAACATCGAAGTTCTCTAAGGGCCTCCTAGTTCTAAAATGCTTCCAGTCTAGGAAATAGCATAGAAGTCAATACGAGTGCAGGCTGAAGGGAAAGACAGGGCAGGGAGAAGGTTGCTTCCAGCCTAGAGAACAATCTCTGAACCACACCACTTGGCTCTTCTGCCCGTCTGTGCCCAAGATTGGGAGCACAGGCAGTTAATAGAGAAGAGTGGAAAACTGCTCAGTCCTTACAGCCATCATTAACTGTCTGATTTTGGGTTTCTCAGGAAGTAGTGATAGTAGAGGTGTCCTGATAGCAAGAACCTTCAGATGATGCCGTTCCTCAAACGTAGTGAGAATTTCTCAACCTCCCTGAGTTTGTCATGACCCTCTTGTTCTTACAGAAAATTTCCAACATCCATCTCTACGTGGAACTCTAAATTCTCTGCAGCACTCTCCTCCTGTGGTGAGCAATGCAACTTCCCTAACACGAAGTGTCTGCAACTTCTCCAGAGTCTCTGCCCCTGCCGTCAGTTCGGCATCGGCTACTGGTACCCCTTTCCAGACACTCATGGGTAGTGCCTACCTTTACCAACATTCTAGCACGACTATGTTATCTGGAGTTACGGACCACAGCCAGATCTCCACTTCAGCTGCTTCCTATCCAGGTGTTCTTGAGTGGGACATCACAGCAAGCACTGAAAAGAATTCTTCTTCACTCGGAGACTTTACTCTGGCACTCACTGACCGCCACACAGCTGCCTCCTCCATGTTTCTGGCAGCCCAGTATGATAAAACTTCAGACGCCAAGAACATGGTCCCTCTACATCCATCGCTTTCTGCCAGCCTTGCTCAGGGAACACCATCTCAGATTCCAAATCAGGGGCAGAGCCGCCTGTCACTTCCCTGCCAGGAAGGAAGCCAGGTATATTACTATAACCAAGGCACACTGGGGTCTTTACTGTATGGAGAACTTGGCTCCTGCCCGCAATCCTACGGCTCGGCGTCATACACAGGAAGTCGGGCCTCTGGGCAACCAGAAATGGGAATGGGACTGAAGGAGATTCAGCCCACAAATATCCGACCACCAGCTTCCACCTCTGCAGTCTGCCACCCTGTGCCTGCTCAACGCATCACAGAAACAAGTTTTCAAGGTGAGTATAACAAACGCCAGAGAAAGTTGAAGAATGAGGTCGGCATTCAAAAATGGGGTCAAATCGACAGCTGGGAAGGGGTGTAGAGGCAGGTAGAATTTAGATCCTGAGCCTTTAATAACCACTACCTTCGCTCAGTGCCCTCTGTTTTTAGACTCTACATGAGAACACCTAGGGCTTCCCTGGTGGCGCCGTGGTTAAGAATCCGCCTGCCAATGCAATGCGGGGGACACGGGTTCGAGCCCTGGTCTGCGGAGATCCCACATGCCGTGCAGCAACTAAGCGCATGTGCCACAACGACGGAGCCTGCATTCTAGAGCCCGTGAGCCTCAGCTACCGAAGCCCACGTGCCTACAGCCCATGCTCCGCAACAAGAGAAGCCACCGCGATGAGAAGCCCGCACACCGCAACCAAGAGTAGCCCCCGCTAGCCGCCAACTAGAGAAAGCCCGTGCACAGCAATGAGAGACCCAGTGCAGCCAAAAAAATAAATACGCAGAATAAATAAGTTCAAACAGTAAATAAATACATAAACATAAATTACAAAAAGAAGAACACCTAATGCAGGTGGGAAGGTGGGAGGGCCACTGTAGAGGTCATCTATGCTACATGTACAAGAACCCCGAGAGCACACCAATCGGTACCACACTTTTCACTGCTGTAGCCGATCGTTCCCCCTGTACTGCCACACTGCAGCACTCCCTTCCCTCATCTACTGCTATAGTCTCTTTGGAAGGTGTTTCAGAACTCTTGTTATGAGAGTGCCAGTTGAACTGTCCTCACTTCCTTCATTTATACCAGGATTGAAGACCTTGTGGTCCGAGATCCTGTCCAGAGAGCAAGCAGGCTAAGACTCTGTCTTTGCTGCTGTATTTCATCAGAAAGGGCTCTACCCCCTCTCCTAGTTCATGGTGTGACGTGTTCTTGGCCTCTCGGGAGAGTGGGGAGAATGGAAAGGACCCTATATGAGAATATGCTAGGCTCTGTAAAACATTTCAGGTTTTTAAAAATAAGACTCATTTTGTATTGGACTTATAACAGTCCTATGAAATACAAAGCGAGCCGAGAATCAGCGACAGGAAAGGCTCACCAGTAAGAATTACAACAGTCACCGCTTACCTCGTAGCATAGGGCACTGTCCATGATCCTTAAGAAGAGTTAGTAGAAATGCCTTGCCCATCTTGCCCCTGAACCCCTTGAAAGGTACACGACTGCTGTGTTGGTGTTTAGGGGGAGCATCTCACTTACCAGGGACTGACTTCTCCCTTGATCCCTTTGTAGGGATGGAGACCTCCCCCCTGGTGATGAAAAATTCCCTGGGATTGCAACCTCCAAGCCAGACGTTTTGTGTGACACAAAGTCAAGAACTCCCCAAGTCCTGCAGTAGCAGAAACAGCCACATACTTGAGAGTAACCCACCATCTGAACTTGGGGACATTTCAGTGACAGCTCCAGTCCAGAGTGCCAGGCGTCTCCTGGCCCTGCCTCCAGCTCCAAGCCAGGGACAAATAGAGAGTAAGCACGTGGATGATATCAAAACCAAGCTTTCAAAGCCTCTGGATGCCTACCAGATCCCAACAGAGAACCAAGATCCTCCACTACTCCCTTTAGGAATCCCTGATATTCACCAGCCGCTGGCCTGCACCGATCCCCTCAGCCAAGAGGAGCAGCCTGGTTCTGAAAATGCTGATCTGGGAGAGAACAGCCGGAGTCGTCAGGACCTAGGGACACTTGAAAATGGGACTGAACCTAGCAGTGGTCTTGCAGACATTACTACACTGGCGGAGGATATTCACCTTCCCCAGCTCTTTAATCCTTTGAAAGAGCTTGATCAATCCCAAGGTCCCAACGTGATCAAAGCTAAAGACACCAGAGCCATTAAGGTGAATCAGGTGCAGGAAAAGCCAAGTGTCATAAAGGTTCCCTCTGATCAACCCAGGAAGAACAAACAGAAAGCCTCTGAGCCTATCAGTGGCGCTCCCAAGGCCAAAATCCAGCCAAAGAATCCAGAGTGCCTGTTAGGGGGAGAAGTGGTTACCTGCCACGCTGCAGTCAGTGACAGGGCTCCTGTGAACACGGCCAAGCACTCTCAAGGCAAACCTCAGAAAGCTGCATCCAGAAAGATCAGCAAAACTAAGAGCCACGGGCAGGAAAAGACCAAAAGGACCAGAGGGAGAAACAAGGCTGAAGAGAACAAGCAGTCAGGGAACAAAGTCAAGGCAGAAGAGAAGCCAGCAATCCCCCACACGAAGCGAAAGGAACACCAAACTGAGCTTCTCCAACAGAGCTTTCAAAAGCCTCGAACCTCCCTTGGCGTGCGCATGCTGGAGTCTGTGAAGGTTCTTCATGCGCTGGGGAAGAAGAATGAGACGAAAACTGGGCTCTCTTCCTGTCGGCTCTTGGGAAAGTCAAGCAACCCCAAAGACCCCCAGCCACCCCCAGCTATCCAGCCATGGCGGCATACCCCACGTGAGGGGAAGGGTCCTGAGAAAACGCAAGTCCAAGCCCAGAAACCAGACAGCAGTGCTGAAACAGAGTGTCCATCTCCAGCCCAGTATGAGCGGCCTCCTCCTGGGAAGGTCAAGTTGATACCTCTGCCTTTTTCTGCCTGGGACAAGCCTCAAGCTCGACCCGCTCCTCGGAGGCCACAGTCTCTGGCCTCACATCGGCCTGCTGGGGCTTACCGTGCCCAGCCTGGTTCTACTGACTCAGCTCAACCTGCTGCAGTCAATTCATCCCAGCCAGCTCCTGCCTCTTTGCCAGGCCCCGCCAAACCAGCTCAGCCAACTGTGACCAACCCAACCCAACCGGCTTGGACCAACCACACCCAGCCTCGTGTCCCTCAGTCTGCTGCTCCTAGGCCTGCACCCTCCAAAACTTCATCTGGCCCTCCTCTCCAGCGGGAGCCTGTTCCCCCTGCTGTGACTAAGCGCCAGTCCCCATCCAAGCTCCAAACCCAATTTCTACTCCAAGACTTCAGCAAGCAACGAGTTCCATGGAGGGAACCCAACGTGCCTGAGCCAGTCATGTCAAAGCCCATCGAACAAGAGCAGAGGCCAGAGCGAGAGGCCATGAAGAGGCGGGCTCAACAACAACGGGAGAATGCTGCCAGATACACCTCTTCGGGCAAGCTGCAATTTTTCACCGAGAGGGAAAACGAAATGGAAATTGCCGACTACTACGGATACGTCAAGTGAGAGCTGCTAGGATTCTTGGTGCCACCTTGGCTACCAGCTGTTCTTCCATACACAGGTAAGACAGGTATAGAACTGAATAAGTAAATGGAATACAATTAATAGACGAGTAACAAACCTTTCGAATTTTCAGATGCTGCTAACTGGGGCGTGAGAAAGGAAGGACTGAAAGTTGGATGGGAGAATGAAGGAAAGGGGTAAAAACTGAGCAAAGAGGAAGGAACTTGGCCCAGGGCTAGGAAGGCCAAAAGAGACGTATGGATTTAGGAAAGGAAGCAGGAGTGAGGATGAAATGGCAGAAGTAAAAAGCAGGGTCAGAGGTCTGGGTTGAAAGAACACAATTGGAGTAGAGTTGAAGGTGACAGAAGAGGAGTCTAGGTTTACTAGGAGAAATAGAAAAAGTCTCTCGGGGACGCTGGCCTTAAGTCTCACAACCACCAGATAGGTATTTCAGAAAACAAGAGGTTCAGGACACATCTCTGAAAGGTCTGAGTCGCCTTATTCAGGTGTGACTGTAGTGGGGGAATAGGGAAATCTACCAGAGAAGTGGCTAGGGCTCAGAGTTATCCTAGGGGCAGCTGACGACAGGGGCAGAGCCAAGGAAACTGCTGCATCAGGAGGCCCACGAATAGGGCCTGGTATGTAAATCACGATGTACTCAACACCTAAGCACGAGGGGAGCGAATGCGCTCTTCAGTTAACCTTGGCAAAGACAGGCAAGGCCGGTATTCCTGTGCCACTTCACTTACAGAGGTGCAGCAAAGGGCTGAGGTCACATCCCATGTGGAGGTACAAGGACTCAATTTGAGGCCCAAATGCCTCTGAAGTCCTCTGTATTTGCAGATGCCCGTAGGCGGCCAACCTGGCTTTCAGAGCACAGCATCCTGAGGTTACTGGTGGACGAGATCAAACTTCTGCACGCGCCTAAATATTAACTTGAGGGGCTTCCTCCATTGAGCAGGGCACGTGCCGCCTTTTGTAAACATCACCATCTACTGAAACGCATGAGAAAAAATCCGACGGAAGCGTCCACTCTCACGGGTGAGAGTGGTGGGGGCACGCGCACTGGGCAGCAGCTCCAACAGCCACAGGACGCAGGCGCCCAGGGGTTCAGAGGCTCCCTGGGAGGCCTCGTGGGGCAGCTCGAGGGAGTGACGATGGGAGAGAGCGGCAGGGCTGGGCGTGAAAAGGAATGCAGTGGGGAGAAGGGAGAGATGGAGACAGTGGATAGTGACTATGGGAAAATGGGCAATTTTCATTTTCAAAATTATTTTTTTGAGATGTCATTCACATGCCATAAAATTCACCTTCTGAAACTGCAAATTCAGTGTCATTTAGTACATCCACAAGCCTATGCAACCATCACCGGCATCTAACCCATCACGTTTTCATCACCCCAAAAAGAAGCCCCCTTAAGCATGAGCAGGCACTCTTCATCCCCTCTTCCTTCAGCCCTGGCAACCATTAATTTGCTTTCTGTTGCTATGGTTTTGCCTTTTCTGGACATTTCATGAAATAATACAAATGAATGTGACCGCTGTCTCTGGCTTCTTTCACTTAGCATAATGTTTTCAAGTTCGTCCATGTTGTAGCATGTGTTAGTACTTCATTCCTTTTTATGGCTGTATAATATTTCACATATCCACCACATTTAAAAAATCCATTCATCCACTGATGGGCATTTGGGTTTTTTTCACTAATAATGTCCATTTTTTGAGAGTTTATTCTGTGCCAGGCAGCACCAGGCTGAGTTACTGACCTTACTTCACAGATTAAGAGGCTTGGAGAGTGTGAAGAGTTTGCCCTAGATTAAGAGCTAGCAATTGGGGGAACTGGGGTTTGAACTCAGGCAAACTTCAGAGGTAATAGATTCACATGACAGAACACTAGAAAAGGTACACAAGGGTATTCAATGAAAAGTGACCCTTTTCCCCACATTCCCCAGCCACACATTTCCCTCCTCAGAGACATCTGCTTTGGCCGTGCTGTGGATCCTTCCAGAGAAATATTTATACCCCAACATTTATGTATCACAACTTATTGACTAATCTGTCCCACTGATTTGAAATGTCACTTTTATGGTATAACAGATTCTTATACGTATATATATATATATATATATATATATTTTAATGTATTTATTTATTTATTTTTGGCTGCTTTGGGTCTTTGTTGCTGTGCGCAGGCTTTCTCTAGTTGCGGCAAGCGGGCTTCTCATTGCGGTGGCTCCTCGTGTTGCCGAGCACGGGCTCTAGGCGCGTGGGCTTCAGTAGTTGTGGCACACAGGCTCAGTAGTTGTGTCTCACGGGCTTAGCTTCTCCATGGCATGTGGGATCTTCCTGGGCCAGGGATCGAACCCATATCCCCTGCATTGGCAGGAGGATTTTTAACCACTGCACCACCAGGAAAGCCCCTTATACGTATTTATATTTCTCTTTTCAGAGCTGTCCTGACTCTTTCTTGCCTATCTGTTATGTTTGCCATTTCTCTAAAATTCTTTTTATCTTCTTTTTGATTTAAAAAATTTTTTTCCTCTTCTTGTTTGTTTCTCTTAAGGCATTATCCATTATGTTCATTCACTCGTATTATTTTATTTAATTTATTTAATTAATTAACTTATTTATTTTTGGAGGTGTCGGGTATTAGTTGCAGCACGTGGGCTCTTTGTTGCAGTGCGTGGGCTCTTCCTTGTGGCTCGTGGGCTCTCCAGTTGTGGCGCGTGGGCTCCAGAGTACGTGGGCTCAGTAGTTGCGGCGTGCGGGCTTAGTTGCCCTGCAGCATGTGGGATCTCAGTTCCCCAACCAGGGACCGAACCTGCATCCCCTGCACTGCAAGGTGGATTCTTAACCACTGGACAACCAGGGAAGTCCCCACTCTTGTATTATTTTAAATTTAGTCCTCATTTCTGAAACTTTTTTCTTTTATTTTGAATTCTGTCTTGAGTTCTATCATCTTACCTAATTCTGGTTTATGCTGTTCTTTCATCTTTTTTTTATTATGGTAAAATATACATAAAACAAAATTTATTATTTCAACCATTTTCAAGTATACAATTCAGTGACATTAAATACATTCACAATGCTGTGCAACCATCACCACTGTGCAAATTCAAAATAATTATGTCAAAAGATTGAGCAGGACATCAGAAAGATGGAGGCAGCAGCATAGCTTCTGAATCTCTCCAAACCCTTTCATGGAAGAAGATCAACTAAAACCAAACACCCATAGGTGGCATTTATCAGCATTTACCATTTCCAGAACTTTTCCACCATCCCAAACAGAGACTCTATAGCCACTAAACAATAACTTCCCATTCCCTCCTCGATCCATGTTCTTTCATCTTTCGCATTGTTTTTCCTAACATCTTTTAGCCCACTTTGAAATAATAGGTTACAGTTTTGATCTGTTTTGTGGACCTGTCTTTTCCAACTTGATTTTATTGTCTGAAGACATGCTATTCTGCTCCTTATTCTCTTTTTTCTTACACTACCTCTGTACGGGATTTGATCCCAATCCTTTTCTGTTACTGATTTTTGGATGAAAAAAGTTTTACAGCACTTTGAAAAGGTGGTGCGAGGCCATGTGGAAACATGCTCTTCATGGCTGTTTCATCAATGCTTCACTTATACTGCTTTGGAATAACTGTTTTCCAGGAGGCATAAACCAGTGGGCTTTACCATTGGACAGAGTGCAGAGAAAGGACCCCACGAAAGCTGATCACCTTAGCAGAAATGACTTAGTTATGATTTCACCCAAGATTGGTCACAAACCAGCCTGGGAAACTCAAGGCACCAGAGACAAGGCATAATGCCATCTTTCCTTCTCTCTGCCTCAGCTCTCAAGGATTGGTCACCTCCATGTTATTAGTAACTATTATTTGGTTTCTGTTCATAATTACTATCAGGAGACACAGCACTTAGGGGCCTAATTACACTGCCCAGCTACGCACCATTCTTCTTCATCTTGGCTTCCTGTCCACCAGCAGGAACCTGATTTAGTTTTGTTCTCCCTTCACCACAGCCCAGTAATTTTTGTGCATGACTCTCAGTCTCACCAGAATCTGTATCTCTCACTCTGCCCCAACATTCCACCCCATCACTCGCTCCCTGAAGTGTACTCTAGAAATTTCGGTCAACTGGATATTTTACCACTGTTCACCATCTCTTATGAAACCAGAAGACGAGCAGCTTTCTTATGGAATGACGGAGAACTTGTAAAGATAAAACACCAGTCTGCAGGAGAAAGGGAAGAAGAGAATGATGGAAATCGTTTCTGCAAAACTAGTTTTACATTACGTTTTGTTTGTTCCTGGTAAAGAAACTGAAATCTTCTAAACATTAAAAAAAAAATCTAAACCACTAAAGTCAATAATACAGGAATATAACTTTTGAAAAAAAGTTCTTTGGCTGCGCAGCATGTGGGATCTTAGCTCCCCAACCAGGGGTTGAACCCACGCCTGCTGCATTGGAAGCGCAGAGTCTTCACCACTGGACCACCAGGGAAGTCCCAGGAATATCACTTTTAAAGGAGAAGTTATAAACCCCTTGGTTCTATGAACTGGAGATTTTTAGTAAGAAGTCATGTATTTTAAATGACTTGGAGCTTTAAAGGAAGGAAGGAAGGAAGGGAGGAAGGAAAGAAGGAAGGAAGAAAAAGGGACTTCCTTGGTGGGGCAGTGGATATAATATCAAAAGTAAATTAATTAATTAAATAAATTTAAAAAAGAAAAAAAAATGCTGAAATCCACTGACTAATTATTCAGGCTATTATATCTTGCTATTTCCAGATACATCCCTTTATAAACTTTTGGTAAAAGGTTATCGTATGTCAGAACAAATGAATTACAGACTTTTCTATTTTTCCAAAATTTGAGAAATTCCCTTACATTTCTCCCTTCAAATTTTATAACAAGGGAAAAGTAGTGACAACCCTTATACTTACATTCAATTGCATCATCTGGCCACATGCCTTCTACATCAATCAAATATCTACAAAACAACAAAATTCGAGTCATTTGTAAATAAAAAGGAAAGAAAATCAAGTTTTTGCAAAAAAAGGTCCAATTGTGCTTTACAAATACAGATAGAAAAATCCTAAGAAAATATCAGCATATCTAATCAATAATTATTAAAGCATGATATATACCATGACTACAAAAAGGCTTTATTCCGGAGTTTCCCTGGTGGCGCAGTGTTGAGAATCTGCCTGCCAATGCACGGGACACGGATTCGAGCTCTGGTCTGGGAAGATCGCACATGCCCCGGAGCGACTGGGTCCGTGAGCCACAACTACTGAGCCTGCGCGTCTGGAGCCCGTGCTCTGCAACAAGAGAGGCCGCGATAGTGAGAGGCCCGCCCACCGCGATGAACAGTGGCCCCCGCTTGCCGCAACTAGGGAAAGCGCTCGCATAGAAACAAAGACCCAACACAGCCAAAAAAAAAAACAAACAAACAAAAAAAAAACAGGCTTTATTCCAAGGACCAAGGATGCAAGGATAACGCAACTTTAGAAAATCTATTAATATAGTTATTTACATTAATACAACAATTTAATCAATAAATGAAAGAGAATAAAATACAGGACCAAACTGGCAGATGTTAAAAAGTTATCTGATAACATACAACGGTCAGTTTCGGTCAAAATGCTTTGTACACTAAAAACAGGAGACTTAATATGACAAGAGTATTCATCAAGAACCAACAAATAACAAAAGACAAATTAGGACAAATATTAACATCATATCTAAAAAACCCTATCTAACCAACCATAGGAGCCAGAAACTTAGGAATCACCATCACTGACAGCTATTTCTCCCTCACCCTCATCCTCAACCCACCACCAGTGCTGACAATGATACTGCCTACATACCTCTAGAATCTGTCCACATCTTTCCACCAAAATGACCACCATACCCTGGTCCAAGCCACCATTATGCCCAATTTCTACACAAGTCTCCTAACTTGCTTCCTCGCTTCCACTCTTTCTCCCTGCAGTGTATTCTCCACTCGGTAGCAAAACGATAGGTTGAAAATGCAATTGGGTATGTTCCACACACTCACCTTCAACAAAAATAGTTCAATGGTTTTCTATTACTCTTCAAGTCTGAAACCTTAAACATAAGCCTGCACGATCGAGCTCCTACCCACACTTGCAGCTCCATTATGATGACATGCTCCCCCAACGGCCCCACCTTCCTGGCCAGTTCCTCCAACACAGCATATGCTTTCCTCTTAGAGGGTCTTTTGCTATTCCTTATGCTCAGAAATCTCTCCCCAACGTCCCTATCTGGTTAATACCTACTCATCCTTCAGATATCAGCTGAAACATCCCTAAACCTTCTCTAATCTCCATGATGAGATCAAATCCTCCCTAAAATATGCTCTCATGGTACCATGTCCCTCTCCTTGGCACCTGTCAGAGTTGTAATTCTACATGCAGAGTGTGATTCTTGAATAGCTATTCCCTCTCTGGACTGCTAGAATTCACAAAGGGCAGGCAGGTCAAGTCTCCTCACTCACAAAATTTCTCAAGTCTTTTTGCTAGCACCCAGCACAGTGCTTAAACATAACAGATGCTCAATACGTGTTTCCTGCATGAACAACCATACATTGGTACAGTGTAGCAACACCCACAAAAAGCATAAGGGCATAAACTCCTTGATGCAGAAGTCCCATTCTGAGTGAAGTTAACTGAGACAAAGCATATATATTCAAAGATGTTCACACAGGAATGTTCATTACTTTGATGTTTTATAATATCAAAAACTTCTGACTTGTACATGTTCATCAGTAAGCAAAGGAACAATGCAGCCTTAAAAAAAAAAATAAACCGATCAACAAAGGATTAATCTCCAAAATATATCAATAGGTCATGCAGCTCACTATTAAAAACACAAACAACCCAATCAAAAAATGGGCAGAAGACCTAAATAGACATTTCTCCAAAGAAGACATACAGATGGCCAAGAAGCACACGAAAAGCTGCTCAACATCACTAATTATTAAAGAAATGCAAATCAAAACTACAATGAGGTATCACCTCACACCGCTTAGAATGGGCATCATCAGAAAATCTACAAACAGCAAATGCTGGAGAGGATGTGAGGAAAGGGAACCCTCTTGCACTGCTGGTGGGAATGTAAACTGATACAGCCACTATGGAGAACAGTATGCAGGTTCCTTAAAAACTAAAAATAGAATTACCATATGACCCAGTAATCCCACTACTGGGCATATACCCAGAGAAAACCATAATTCAAAAAGACATATGCACCCCAATGTTCACTGCAGCACTATTCACAATAGCTAGGTCACGGAAGCAACCTAAACGCCCATCGACAGGTGCACGGACAAAGAAGATGTGGTACGCATATACAATGGAATATTACTCAGCGATAAAAAAGAACGAACTTGGGTCATTTGTAGAGACGTGGATGGACCTCGAGACTGTCATACAAAGTGAAGTCAGTCAGAAAGAGAAAAACAAATATTATATATTAATGCATATATGTGGAATCTAGAAAAGTGGTACAGAAGAACCGGTTTGCAAGGCAGAAATAGAGACACAGATGTAGAGAACAAACGTATGGACATCAAGGGGGGAAAGCGGGGCAGGGCGGGGGTCGGTGGTGGTGAGATGAATTGGGAGATTGGGATTGACATATATACACTAATATGTATAAAATAGATAACTAATAAGAACCTGCTGTATAAAAAATAAATAAATTTTTTAAATTCAAAAATAAATAAATAAATAAACTAATTAAAAAAAAAAAAAAAAAAAAAAGAATGAGGTTGGGAGACTGTCAAAACAGCACACAGATCACACACTCAAGCCCCGGAAGATGGGGAACTGCCTTAAGTCCCCCACTTCGGATGACATCTCCCTGCCTCACAAGTCTCAATCCGACTGGGCTAGCTTTGGCAAGGGGACGGAGCTGGATCAGGAGCTGCTGCTGCCATATCTGGATCAAGTTCCAGTTTTGGTCTCTCATCCAACACCTAGTCAGACTCGCCTAGCACCTCAGCTGAGAGGAGCAAATTAGGATAGCTCAAAGAATAGGCCTCATACAGGATCAGCCTGAAGGAGTTTATGACCCTGGAAGAAATGGATCAGAAAAAAGGATCCGGGGGACTTCCCTGGTGGTGCAGCGGCTAAAGACTCCACACTCCCAACGCAGGGGGCCCGGGTTCGTTCCCCGGTCAGGGAACTAGATCCCACATGCATGCCGCAACTAAGAGTTTGCATGCCACAACTAAGGAGCCCACCGACTGCAATTAAGACCCGGCGCAACCAAATAAATGAATAAATAAAATAAAACAAATATTTAAAAAAAAGATCGGGGAGTGTGTGATCTGTATGATGCACTTTGTTTATGAGAACCCAATTTGATTTCTGCTGTGTATGCAGATCACCTGGGCTGTACAGATGACTGGCTGATGAGATCCTTCACGTGCCCCTCCTGCATGGAGACAGTTGATGCAGCACTGCTTTTGTCCTACGAGACTAACTGAGCCAGTGTCTCTCACCTGACTTCAAGTGAACCATCATTTTTGGTGGTTTTGATCTTTTGTGGTTGAGCCCAAAGAGCCAGGGATTAGGAATTAAGATCATGCATGAAAGTTTCCTAAAAATTCCTGAACGGCTGCAGATGTTGGGGAAAAGCACGTGATATTTTAGAAATTTAGGGGGAAAAAGGAGGATGGTATTTTTATGTAAAGCCTTCACCCAGTGTTGAAAAATATAATTGTTATTTAGATCTTGTTATTCCTCCAGTACATAGGAATTGTGTAAAGTGTTACAGCAGCTGTATATGTTTCAACTGTGTGCCAAAGATTAGGATAAAGATAGTGGTTGTTTTTCCTAAGTGAGATAACTTTCTTCTTCCCCCTACCCAAATTCTTTTCTGAAGTTGCTGGCATTTGGGTCAAGGTTTTATGAAAAGCCACATTTTAGAACACTGGCACAAAAAAAGGAGTTTTAAGCTGGTTTGCATAGTTCTTTTTTTGTTTTAGAATAAACATAGAGCACTTATATTTTTTACTTTATAGGAACTCCACAAGTTAAGGTCCCATTGTTCTTTTGCTGTGATTCTTGTTACTACTGACGTTGCTGTTTTCTGTCTTTGCTGGTTCTTTCTAATCTACCATTTGTCATTATTGGCATATGATCATCTCAGGGTCACAAGATGGCTGCTGTAAAACCAAATATCATATTCTCACAAAACAAGGAGGAAGCAGAAAAAGAGCCCAAATGGTCATTTTCCTAATGCCTATTTATCTTTTCTCAGAGAAAAATATCATTCTCATAAGCACAATAACAGCCTTCCCTTAATTACTCATTTGCCAAAACAGACTGATATGACCATTCATAAGACAATTCATGGCAAAGAGGGATATGATAATGATTGTCTTAGCCTAACAAGGATTTATCCACTCAAGCTGAATGCTTCACTCCTCAAAAAAGTCATAAAGTTCTATGAGCAAGGAAGAACTACTAAGTGACTGTTAAGTAAACCATCAGAATTGTTTGTCCAAGACCATACGATTCTTTCTTTCCACTGGAAATGGAATTCATTGCCTTAGGTCTTTTTCAATAGTGTACTATTACTGTTGGGGCTGGCTCTGTGCTTGAAAACCAGCTGAAAACCAGTTATAACCTGTTACAAGTGCTATATCTGTTTGCAGTTAAGAAATGCAGAATTCAAAGTGATCTCCTAGCTTGTAAGCCAACTGAGATTCACTGTCCCTCTTCTATAAAAAAAAATGAGCTAATGTGTCCAGAAACTAACTCTAGTAAAGTGGGGTTTAACATTACCCTTTCTTATGAGTTTCGTCAAATTATTTTGGTTGTTAACATGGTGATAATTAAAAGTCAAGGTAAATTTTAAATATTAAGAATTCTGATGTATTGAGCTTGAATTATGCCACCATGCTTATGTAAAAATGAAAGTGGCACCATGGTTACACTGAGAAAAGTTTCTCAGTTGTAACCATTTTGATTTCTTCTTTCCTGTGACCTCCTTCCCTGTTGTCTTGAAGCACAGCAAAAGGATACTGCATGTCTTCTTACTGTAGTGCTGAGGTTACTGAAGTTATATAAAACACATCTCAGTCTCTTGTTTCTTGGAAGGAAAGTCCTGCTAGTTGACTGACAATTCTAAGCAGGGAGAATTAAGAGAAATGTGTTTCATGTTTTGCACACAAGTGAAGAATTTGTATAATCACGACTTCACAGCTGTGATCTCAAAAAAGAAGGAATTTCTCTCTTTCTATTTTTCTTGCAATTAACGTAAGAACACTCTAAATCTCTAAGCTTCTGAAGCGTTAGTAGAGATGGTCTAGTAAAGATGTAGTTGTAATGTTTTACCCATTTAGCATGTGTTTATTTTTCCTTATGTACTCCAAGGTGACATATTTGTTCAGCTCAGTGATCTTACAGCTAAAACAATCATTCATTAGTAAAAGGAGAAGCAATCTCAACCTAACAAATCAGAAGTGTTTCTTATTATTTTATACTGAGTTGAATATTTGACTCTTAACACTTTTTGCTACATACAAAACACAAGTCTCTTGAAGGGTTCCTCATAAGTGCATTATACAAGGATTTAGTATGTCCTAAGCACTTAAAGATTTGACATTCAACTGTAGTAGTATCCATGTTGGTTACTTTTCTTACGAGCCCCATGATGAGTTGGAGAAACACTGAAAGAATTAAGAGTATCAGGTTCTATTAAATTGTTACATGTATCTTGCTTAAGTTTGTGCTCATTTATTTATATCCAACTACATAAAGCAAATTTGGAGGAAAAAAAAGAATAATAAATAAATAAGAATGAGGTCTCCAAATATTGTCAGACGAAGATGTCCTCCATATATTAAATTATAAACCAGAATGTCTAAAACACTATACCATTAAATCACAGGTACAGTCAGTTCTGTATATCCAACGGTTCCATAACCTGCAGATATGGAAGCCCGACTGTACTACACCATTTTACATACGGGACTTGAGCATCCGAGGATTTTCGGATCCATGGGGAGTCCTAAAACCAATCCCCCTGCAGATACCAAGGGACCATTGTATATGCTTATATCTGCATTTTTTACGTCTGAAAAAATATGTGCTAAATTATTACTGGTGGTAACATCTGAGTAGGGGGCAAAATTGCCTTCCACTTCATACACTTCTCTGACTGCATTTTTTGCATTCAGCTTACATTAGCTTACATTACTATTGTAAACAGAACAATTTAAACATGCTCTGCCTCTTGGGGTTGGCAACTCACCTGCACATGAGGTAGCCAGTCCTGTTGAAACCATGGGTACAGTGGACACCAAGAAGTCTGTCTAGAAAACAGGGAATATGGAATTAAGTAAGCGAAGTAGATACACTAAAAACGAGTTATACAATTTTCTGAAGAGTAGCCTTTATTAGTTACCACAACACTACCACTATCCTGAAAAGGAAAAACTCTGAAGAAAAGAGTGTTTTTGCAGGAACGTACTATAAAGAATTAACTACTATACCGTCAAAATTCATTGTCTCTGGGAAATTTTGCATAGCCTCCAATCAGATGCAATAGTGTGGACTGGAGAATGCCCATCAGGAACTGATCTGACTATAGAAAAAGGGAGTGGAAAAAAAAAACAGGCTATCAGAAGAACAGAATTTGTTTTTGAGTGAAACAAATGGAATGCCTTCACTTTTAATGCTCAATATTAAAAAGAACAAACGGTTTCTGAAGGGCTCTTGGGGTCCCCAAAGCACTTCCATTCCTTCTCTCCTTCACTGCTCCTCACACGCCACGGGTCTATGTGCCTGGGGAGTTCTCGGGTTAAGTAGCACCGTTCTTATTTCACAATGAAAAAGTAAGGCTTGAGAACGTAAGCCCAAGCTGCAGAGCAGGCAAACAGAAAAAAGACTAGAATCGAGTCTCAGATTTTTCCAACGATGCCACAGTATTTTGTGGTCCAGGACTTAAAAAAAATTATATGAGAGAGTAAATAAAAAACAACAACATGTAGCTGATCTCTGCAAAAGCTATGTCTGTGACTAGGTGGTGTCTGGCATTCGTCATCTCCTGCCTGGAATACTACCGCCCTACAATTCTAACAATCTCTTCTATTTCAACTGATCCTCCACATGGAAGATGTTCTCTCTCTAAAATATAAACTTGGCTGGATTGCTCTGTTGCTTAAAAATCTGTTGTAGCAATGCAACTTCCCTAACACGAAGCGTCTGCAACTTCTCCAGAGTCTCTGCCCCTGCCGTCAGTTCGGCATCGGCTACTGGTACCCCTTTCCAGACACTCATGGGTAGTGCCTACCTTTACCAACATTCTAGCACGACTATGTTATCTGGAGTTACGGACCACAGCCAGATCTCCACTTCAGCTGCTTCCTATCCAGGTGTTCTTGAGTGGGACATCACAGCAAGCACTGAAAAGAATTCTTCTTCACTCGGAGACTTTACTCTGGCACTCACTGACCGCCACACAGCTGCCTCCTCCATGTTTCTGGCAGCCCAGTATGATAAAACTTCAGACGCCAAGAACATGGTCCCTCTACATCCATCGCTTTCTGCCAGCCTTGCTCAGGGAACACCATCTCAGATTCCAAATCAGGGGCAGAGCCGCCTGTCACTTCCCTGCCAGGAAGGAAGCCAGGTATATTACTATAACCAAGGCACACTGGGGTCTTTACTGTATGGAGAACTTGGCTCCTGCCCGCAATCCTACGGCTCGGCGTCATACACAGGAAGTCGGGCCTCTGGGCAACCAGAAATGGGAATGGGACTGAAGGAGATTCAGCCCACAAATATCCGACCACCAGCTTCCACCTCTGCAGTCTGCCACCCTGTGCCTGCTCAACGCATCACAGAAACAAGTTTTCAAGGTGAGTATAACAAACGCCAGAGAAAGTTGAAGAATGAGGTCGGCATTCAAAAATGGGGTCAAATCGACAGCTGGGAAGGGGTGTAGAGGCAGGTAGAATTTAGATCCTGAGCCTTTAATAACCACTACCTTCGCTCAGTGCCCTCTGTTTTTAGACTCTACATGAGAACACCTAGGGCTTCCCTGGTGGCGCCGTGGTTAAGAATCCGCCTGCCAATGCAATGCGGGGGACACGGGTTCGAGCCCTGGTCTGCGGAGATCCCACATGCCGTGCAGCAACTAAGCGCATGTGCCACAACGACGGAGCCTGCATTCTAGAGCCCGTGAGCCTCAGCTACCGAAGCCCACGTGCCTACAGCCCATGCTCCGCAACAAGAGAAGCCACCGCGATGAGAAGCCCGCACACCGCAACCAAGAGTAGCCCCCGCTAGCCGCCAACTAGAGAAAGCCCGTGCACAGCAATGAGAGACCCAGTGCAGCCAAAAAAATAAATACGCAGAATAAATAAGTTCAAACAGTAAATAAATACATAAACATAAATTACAAAAAGAAGAACACCTAATGCAGGTGGGAAGGTGGGAGGGCCACTGTAGAGGTCATCTATGCTACATGTACAAGAACCCCGAGAGCACACCAATCGGTACCACACTTTTCACTGCTGTAGCCGATCGTTCCCCCTGTACTGCCACACTGTAGCACTCCCTTCCCTCATCTACTGCTATAGTCTCTTTGGAAGGTGTTTCAGAACTCTTGTTATGAGAGTGCCAGTTGAACTGTCCTCACTTCCTTCATTTATACCAGGATTGAAGACCTTGTGGTCCGAGATCCTGTCCAGAGAGCAAGCAGGCTAAGACTCTGTCTTTGCTGATGTATTTCATCAGAAAGGGCTCTACCCCCTCTCCTAGTTCATGGTGTGACGTGTTCTTGGCCTCTCGGGAGAGTGGGGAGAATGGAAAGGACCCTATATGAGAATATGCTAGGCTCTGTAAAACATTTCAGGTTTTTAAAAATAAGACTCATTTTGTATTGGACTTATAACAGTCCTATGAAATACAAAGCGAGCCGAGAATCAGTGACAGGAAAGGCTCACCAGTAAGAATTACAACAGTCACCGCTTACCTCGTAGCATAGGGCACTGTCCATGATCCTTAAGAAGAGTTAGTAGAAATGCCTTGCCCATCTTGCCCCTGAACCCCTTGAAAGGTACATGACTGCTGTGTTGGTGTTTAGGGGGAGCATCTCACTTACCAGGGACTGACTTCTCCCTTGATCCCTTTGTAGGGATGGAGACCTCCCCCCTGGTGATGAAAAATTCCCTGGGATTGCAACCTCCAAGCCAGACGTTTTGTGTGACACAAAGTCAAGAACTCCCCAAGTCCTGCAGTAGCAGAAACAGCCACATACTTGAGAGTAACCCACCATCTGAACTTGGGGACATTTCAGTGACAGCTCCAGTCCAGAGTGCCAGGCGTCTCCTGGCCCTGCCTCCAGCTCCAAGCCAGGGACAAATAGAGAGTAAGCACGTGGATGATATCAAAACCAAGCTTTCAAAGCCTCTGGATGCCTACCAGATCCCAACAGAGAACCAAGATCCTCCACTACTCCCTTTAGGAATCCCTGATATTCACCAGCCGCTGGCCTGCACCGATCCCCTCAGCCAAGAGGAGCAGCCTGGTTCTGAAAATGCTGATCTGGGAGAGAACAGCCGGAGTCGTCAGGACCTAGGGACACTTGAAAATGGGACTGAACCTAGCAGTGGTCTTGCAGACATTACTACACTGGCGGAGGATATTCACCTTCCCCAGCTCTTTAATCCTTTGAAAGAGCTTGATCAATCCCAAGGTCCCAACGTGATCAAAGCTAAAGACACCAGAGCCATTAAGGTGAATCAGGTGCAGGAAAAGCCAAGTGTCATAAAGGTTCCCTCTGATCAACCCAGGAAGAACAAACAGAAAGCCTCTGAGCCTATCAGTGGCGCTCCCAAGGCCAAAATCCAGCCAAAGAATCCAGAGTGCCTGTTAGGGGGAGAAGTGGTTACCTGCCACGCTGCAGTCAGTGACAGGGCTCCTGTGAACACGGCCAAGCACTCTCAAGGCAAACCTCAGAAAGCTGCATCCAGAAAGATCAGCAAAACTAAGAGCCACGGGCAGGAAAAGACCAAAAGGACCAGAGGGAGAAACAAGGCTGAAGAGAACAAGCAGTCAGGGAACAAAGTCAAGGCAGAAGAGAAGCCAGCAATCCCCCACACGAAGCGAAAGGAACACCAAACTGAGCTTCTCCAACAGAGCTTTCAAAAGCCTCGAACCTCCCTTGGCGTGCGCATGCTGGAGTCTGTGAAGGTTCTTCATGCGCTGGGGAAGAAGAATGAGACGAAAACTGGGCTCTCTTCCTGTCGGCTCTTGGGAAAGTCAAGCAACCCCAAAGACCCCCAGCCACCCCCAGCTATCCAGCCATGGCGGCATACCCCACGTGAGGGGAAGGGTCCTGAGAAAACGCAAGTCCAAGCCCAGAAACCAGACAGCAGTGCTGAAACAGAGTGTCCATCTCCAGCCCAGTATGAGCGGCCTCCTCCTGGGAAGGTCAAGTTGATACCTCTGCCTTTTTCTGCCTGGGACAAGCCTCAAGCTCGACCCGCTCCTCGGAGGCCACAGTCTCTGGCCTCACATCGGCCTGCTGGGGCTTACCGTGCCCAGCCTGGTTCTACTGACTCAGCTCAACCTGCTGCAGTCAATTCATCCCAGCCAGCTCCTGCCTCTTTGCCAGGCCCCGCCAAACCAGCTCAGCCAACTGTGACCAACCCAACCCAACCGGCTTGGACCAACCACACCCAGCCTCGTGTCCCTCAGTCTGCTGCTCCTAGGCCTGCACCCTCCAAAACTTCATCTGGCCCTCCTCTCCAGCGGGAGCCTGTTCCCCCTGCTGTGAATAAGCGCCAGGCCCCACCCAAGCTCCAAACCCAATTTCTACTCCAAGACTTCAGCAAGCAACGAGTTCCATGGAGGGAACCCAACGTGCCTGAGCCAGTCATGTCAAAGCCCATCGAACAAGAGCAGAGGCCAGAGCGAGAGGCCATGAAGAGGCGGGCTCAACAACAACGGGAGAATGCTGCCAGATACACCTCTTCGGGCAAGCTGCAATTTTTCACCGAGAGGGAAAACGAAATGGAAATTGCCGACTACTACGGATACGTCAAGTGAGAGCTGCTAGGATTCTTGGTGCCACCTTGGCTACCAGCTGTTCTTCCATACACAGGTAAGACAGGTATAGAACTGAATAAGTAAATGGAATACAATTAATAGACGAGTAACAAACCTTTCGAATTTTCAGATGCTGCTAACTGGGGCGTGAGAAAGGAAGGACTGAAAGTTGGATGGGAGAATGAAGGAAAGGGGTAAAAACTGAGCAAAGAGGAAGGAACTTGGCCCAGGGCTAGGAAGGCCAAAAGAGACGTATGGATTTAGGAAAGGAAGCAGGAGTGAGGATGAAATGGCAGAAGTAAAAAGCAGGGTCAGAGGTCTGGGTTGAAAGAACACAATTGGAGTAGAGTTGAAGGTGACAGAAGAGGAGTCTAGGTTTACTAGGAGAAATAGAAAAAGTCTCTCGGGGACGCTGGCCTTAAGTCTCACAACCACCAGATAGGTATTTCAGAAAACAAGAGGTTCAGGACACATCTCTGAAAGGTCTGAGTCGCCTTATTCAGGTGGGACTGTAGTGGGGGAATAGGGAAATCTACCAGAGAAGTGGCTAGGGCTCAGAGTTATCCTAGGGGCAGCTGACGACAGGGGCAGAGCCAAGGGAACTGCTGGATCAGGAGGCCCACGAACAAATCAGGGGCATAGCCGCCTGTCACTTCCCTGCCAGGAAGGAAGCCAGGTATATTACTATAACCAAGGCACACTGGGGTCTTTACTGTATGGAGAACTTGGCTCCTGCCCGCAATCCTACGGCTCGGCGTCACACACAGGAAGTAGGGCCTCTGGGCAACCAGAAATGGGAATGGGACTGAAGGAGATTCAGCCCACAAATATCCGACCACCAGCTTCCACCTCTGCAATCTGCCACCCTGTGTCTGCTCAACGCATCACAGAAACAAGTTTTCAAGGTGAGTATACAGACGGCAGAGAAAAGTTGAACAATGAGGTCAGCATTGAAAAATGGGGTCAAATCGACAGCTGGGAAGGGGTGTAGAGACAGGTAGAATTTAGATCCTGAGCCTTTAATAACCACTACCTTCTCTCAGTGCTCTCTGTTTTTAGACTCTATATGAGAACACCTAGGGCTTCCCTGGTGGCGCCTGCCAATGCAGGGGACACGGGTTCGAGCCCTGGTCTGCGAAGATCCCACATGCCGTGCAGCAACTAAGCGCATGTGCCACAACGACGGAGCCTGCATTCTAGAGCCCGTGAGCCTCAACTACCGAAGCCCACGTGCCTACAGCCCATGCTCCGCAACAAGAGAAGCCACCGCGATGAGATGCCCGCACACCGCAACCAAGAGTAGCCCCCGCTAGCCGCCAACTAGAGAAAGCCCGTGCACAGCAATGAGAGACCCAGTGCAGCCAAAAAAATAAATACGTAGAATAAATAAGTTCAAACAGTAAATAAATACATAAACATAAATTACAAAAAAAAAGAACACCTAATGCAGGTGGGAAGGTGGGAGGGCCACTGTAGAGGTCATCTATGCTACATGTACAAGAACCCCGAGAGCACACCAATCGGTACCACACTTTTCACTGCTGTAGCCGATCATTCCCCCGGTACTGCCACACTGTAGCACTCCCTTCCCTCATCTACTGCTATAGTCTCTTTGGAAGGTGTTTCAGAACTCTTGTTATGAGAGTGCCAGTTGAACTGTCCTCACTTCCTTCATTTACACCAGGAGTGAAGACCTTGTGGTCCGAGATCCTGTCCAGAGAGCAAGCAGGCTAAGACTCTGTCTTTGTTGATGTATTTCATCAGAAAGGGCTCTACCCCCTCTCCTAGTTCATGGTGTGAAGTGTTCTTGGCCTCTCGGGAAAGTGGGGAGAATGGAAAGGACCCTATATGAGAATGCTAGGCTCTGTAAAACATTTCAGGTTTTTAAAAATAAGACTCATTTTGTATTGGACTGACAACAGTCCTATGAAATACAAAGAAAGCCGAGAATCAGTGACAGGAAAGGATCACCAGTAAGAACTACAACAGTCACCGCTTACCTCGTAGCACAGGGCGCTGTCCGTGATCCTTAAGAAGAGTTAGTAGAAATGCCTTGCCCATCTTGCCCCTGAACCCCTTGAAAGGTACACGACTGCTGTGTTGGTGTTTAGGGGGAGCATCTCACTTACCAGGGACTGACTTCTCCCTTGATTCCTCTGTAGTGATGGAGACTTCCCCGCTGATGAAAAATTCCCTGGGATTGCAACCTCCAAGCCAGACAGCTTTCCTATGGAATGACAGAGAACTTGTCAAGGTGAAACACCAGTCTGCGGGAGAAAGGGAAGAAGAGAATGATGGAAATCGTTTCTGGGAAACTATTTTTACATTATGTGTTGTTTGTTCCCGGTAAATAAACTGAAATCTTCTTAACAGTAAAACAAAATCGAAACCACTAAAGCCAATAATACAGGAGTATAACGTTCGAAAAAAATTTCTTTGGCTGCGCAGCATGTGGGATCTTAGCTCCCCAACCAGGGATTGAACCCACGCCTGCTGCATTGCAAGCGCAGAGTCTTCACCACGGGACCACCGGGGAAGTCCCAGGACTATCACTTTTAAAGGAGAAGGTACAAACCCCTCGGTTCTATGAACTGGAGATTTTTAGTAAGAAGTCAATATATTTGTTGTTAGGCACATTTTATGTTAGGCTGTCTCCCTGCACAGGATGCAGGCGCCTTGAGAATGGAAGTCATATCCCTCTATAGTACGTCCCTCTTCTTTCTGCTTTGCAGTTTGCTGCTCCACTTGTTCAACCCCACCTAGTAATAACCTATACTTCCCTTGTTCCTGTTTTCCCATCTGGAAAACAGACAAAAGGACACCAAACAACGCAAAGGTCTCAACAAATAAGGGATATCCAAAACCAGAGATGGCCAGAACTTCTGTACCCCTGATGAAATAGTCCTCATACAAAACCTGATAATCAAATTCCTTAATGCTAGGAATCACAGTGAAAAATAGTATCTGAACTGACTTCTGTCAGATGAGTGAGAACTAAGGTTAATTCAGTGTATCTGAAGCATAGAAAGTGAGGGCAAAAGTGGCACAAGATGGGACTAGAGAAGCAGAGAGGATTCTAGACCACGCAGAGTCTTAAAGGCCAACAGTGTGTTTTCTATTCTCAAAACAATGTTTGTGAGCGATGTTTATGAGCACCGTTCCAACTTGCTTTGAAGGTTTCTTGTGTGAAGAGTGGATTGGAAGGAAACAAGATATATATGGACACTAGTTAGGACCTAATCGCAACAGACAGGCAAGTTCAGTATTAGGAAGTTGAGGAAGAGCTGGCTGACAGATTCCAAAGAAATTCAGGAGATGAACTGAAGCGGGCTTAATGGGGTAGGAGATGGAGGAAAGGAAGGTCTTAGGGAATTCAAGGGTTTACTGCACACATGAGCAAAGTCTCAAAATTAATCATTTGAACGTACAGAGGCGGATCTCCCAAATGACACCGGTTAGGAAGCAACGGTACGCCCTTTAGAATTCCTAGAGACAACACAAATCAACTGTTTCGATGGAAAATTCGGCGGGACTCTTGACTTCCATGGGAATACAGAGAAAAGAGACACTGATCTGGCTTGCAGGTATATTTAGGAAGTTGTTAGCCGGACATCACCTACTAGTATCATGTAAGTAGGCCGTCCGAAGTAGGAAGCTTAGGGGAAAAACCTGGAGGAAAACTTAAAAGCTGAAGCCACACCTCTACACTACACCACCTTTCACAATTTCTTCTCAGATAAGCATCATCCCCATCAGTGAAGAAACTCGTACCTCATAATAGGAAAAACAGGCCTAAAGATTCAATGTGTGTCTTGGGGGGTCCCATCTATGCGATATCTTCCTGGGACCAGAAAAGGCCCCAGGAAGATCAATCTCTGCACCCCTGAAAGCTTACCACCAAGGAAAATGACTAGGTCCATAGATTTCCTCCCTCAAACCAGCTTACCTCACACATAGATCATTAGCAACTCCGCCCTTACTCACATTATCACAGTCACAAGAGTGGTTAGGGAGAAAAGCACTGACCAGGGGAACTAAAACAGAGGCAATCCAGGCCAAGCTGGGCTGGTGGCAGATATCTGCTCCTTACGCTCGGGTGCATAATGCGACTCACCACAGTGCCTTTTTCACAGACCCTTTTGAACGTTTCTCCACAGAATCCAACAGCTCAAGTTAGCTCATGACGCTTCAAGGTCAACAGTCGTCAAGAGAAAAACATGCAATATGTCTTACAATGTTGGATTCCTTACAAACAGGACAAGGAGATAACCATGTAGACAAAACCAGAGCATTTGAAAACATCTGTATTCTACAAACACACCAGTGAATGCTATAAATAAGGTACTATGACATAAAACAAAATGAAAACTAGATGTGAGACTGTTCTCTTCAGTGTACAGACTTCATGGCAGTTGCTGCACACTATCTAGCTACTTAGATCTTTAACTCTCTGTTCTGTTAATACCAAATGAGGCCCAAGTGTGTCAACCTGTTTCCCACAGAAACCAAAAAGTCTACATGCATCTCTTTTCTCCTGTGCCCTTTTCACCTTACCTGCTCCCAATTCTCCACCAACGTCCTCCTCTTTCTCTAATTATTCTCCTCTTCATTTTGCTTGGCCTTGCCCCCAAGCATGCAAGACAGAGAGTCCTAGAGGTCCAAGATTCTAGAGTGGCTGTTTGCAAGGCGGAGGAGATTACAGTAACTGCCGCACTGTATATACTTCTGTGCAAAGAAAAAGGGACAGTGTTCAGAATGTCTCTCACATATAACAAGAGCTGGAGATGGCAGGATACCTGTGTGGCCCAAGGAACTAGAGCTAGCAAATTACGGGCCAAACAATTGCAACCAAAGGCTGGAAGAGGAAAGGTCTGCAACCAGCTCTGTCTCCTAGCTCTCTGGTATTTGCTGCCAACGGGCAGAGTCTATTTCGTGAGGCATCAAGCACTGAAAAGAAGACTCCTGCTGCTGGAAGTTGACAGGAAGTAACGTCCAATGCAAGATCAAGGCTTGTCCTCGAAGCAATGCCCATAATGGAAGAAAAAAAAACAAGAGAAAGCGGAAGAGAAATGTTAAGTCGCAAGTCCAACCTGGCCCCCAGCCTAGCCCAGCCCAAGGAAGGTAGGAGTCAAGGAGAAGAAACTAAAAGAGAAGAGCCTTGGACCACAACATTCTCCACAAGGTACACTCAACAAACTTCACCCTACTCTTGAACCAAGTTACAAAGAGAGCTTCTTAATCCCTACTTTGGCTCCTTAAAAGCTGCTATCAGTTCACTCATTAGACACATATGATTTCAGAACAACTGTAATAGTTCAAACTAGATGGCTCTTTCCTTCCTAAGGATTATTAATTAAATAAGATCTATATAGCTCTAAGTATATGATACATAAAATAGAATACTCTGTAGAATGTAAGTAACTCTTAGTTCAGTGTATTAATGAACGTCTGTAAGAAATGTTGCAATGATTTCCCTAATGGAAGAGCCTGGGGGAGGTAAATCTGTCTTCTAGGATTTCCTCCCCAGAGCTCAGAAACTCAGGTGTTGTTTTAGCTCTCCTACACTCTCTTCACCCAAGCCCGCCTTCCTGTTGGGGATCGGACCTCCCTATTGGCTCTCTCATACCTTTCAACTGCCTGCTTTGTGACATCACTCTCCTACCAAACCTACTACCACTTGGTAGAGTCTTGGGGTTTCCGTGGAGCTGTTTGGACCAGTAACCAGTGACCTCTGTACTGGACACGTGCGCCGTTCAGCTGCAGCCACTCAGACATCCTCTAGTGTTGTCTCCTCATCCCTTGTACCTGCAGTGGATGCTTCCTCTTCTCTGACCATGTCAGGTAAGAAAAGAAACTTTGGAAAGTTTTGCGTTCGATTTCTTTTGCCCCTAAATTGAGTAGGAGATTCAAAATAGCATGGAATAATGAGGGAAAGTATTGAACTACAAGTCTGGAGACCTAATTTCACTTTTGACTTTGACGTTTACTATCTGTGTGACTTTGGACAAATCACTGGCTGTCTCACAAAGCCTGTTGCTTTCCTTAACTGTTACGTTAGGATACCACATTGGGTTGATCACTCTGATCCCCTTCTTTTCCAGTATTGAGCCTTAAAGGGTACCCATGTAGAAAACGAAATCAGACACTTCTCAAGAGTGTTTCAACAGAAACGTAGAAAAGCCAGGGGACATAGAAAACTAGCAATATATACCAAGATGTTTCATCTCTAATGGTCTCCCTCCACTAGGATTTCGACTAGTTGAAAAGAGAGAATAGGGAGAGAGGATGGAGAGTACTGGGCTCTACAGGGAGGCACAGAGTCGAGCGTAAGGAAGTTTAGGATGGTTTTCATTAGCACAGGCCAACAGGCACCAAGAGATGGGAGAAAATGTAAGAATGAAGAGGGAAAGCATAGAGGAGCTCTCAAGAAAAACGGAGTTTGCAATGGAATGCTGATGGGAACCAAAGATTTTCAATTAAAGCAGAAACAGCACAGAGGGAAACCTGCTCAGAGCAGGGCAAAACCAAGTTGATGGTAGCAAACCCTTACATTAACAGACTAAGAAGGAAAGTAAGGCCAGAACAGGGGATCGCCAGGAAAGGCAGCTTATCAGAAAAGTCATACTCCGTTTTCTTTCTTTTATTGCCTCTCTGAATACAGTTGGCCACTTGACAGTTTTGAATATAAACGTTTTAGAAATACGTTTTAGAAATGATGCCTCCTATAAACAAGCAACCACAGTGGTTATCTAGGGGGCTGCTTTTCAGTGTTTTATTCTTTCTAATTTTTAAACTAGGTAGACATTTCGCCAATTCAACATTTTAAGTGATATCTTCTAAATTGAATCAGAAGGACTATTTTCCTTTGTGTGATATGTAGGTTCTAGGGCAAGGCTGCTTTTCATTTTTACAGTTATTTCCTTCCTAACACAGAGAGCACATTGATCAACAGCCATCGTTCGCTTGTAGATCTTAGCTACCGAAGAAGAAGAAGAAGAAGAAAAAGTCAAGCCCCACATCTCTAATTCCCCCCCACTTAGGGAATTCCCTGGCGGTCCAGTGCTTAGGACTCGGTGCTTTCACGGCCAGGGCCACGCGGCGCGGCCAAAGAAACAAAACAAACAAACATCCACGTTTATCGAAAACCATATTGTGGAGTCCTGTGGATTTTCTTACATTTGAAAATCTTTTTTAATGGGATTCTAGGCATGATGGTTTTTTGAGGTTTTGGGATGCCATCTTCTTGGATGCTGAAGATGATTCTAATCTAAGTTCTAGGATAAATCCAAAAACCTTCCTGATACATTTTAAGCTTCCTTTCTGCTTATTATATAAGCTATATTCATTGAAATATATATTTCTCCTAGGCTTAATACCTCTTACTTGCTGGGTAAAAATATGAAGGAGCACAATAATGAAACTCTTTTACACTTATTATTTTGCCGTCTGCTTCGCACCGGTTTTCATTGAAATACTTGTCTATGTGTGTTGTGGCTACCTATACATGCACATTTATTGCATTCTGTTGCTTGTTATGCATTTTTTACTGACATACCTTCTCTGTCTGTATGCATTGGCTAGGAATTCATTCACCTCTATCACCTCCATCGTGTTTTCTGGTTAATAGTATTCACTAAAATAGAGTGGGCAAAATTCACTTTCATAATGTTGCATGGATGGTACAGAATGCCATTTGTTAGTAAATTCATTAGGCTTCGATACTTGCCACATACCCCAGTTTTCATTAATATCTATGGATTTCTTTTTCGTTAACGTAATATGCTTGTCATGATTTTTCTTTGTCTTTCTAGAACTTATTGTATCTTCCTCCATATAAACCATACGCAATAGATCAGCTTATTCATCTATTAATTATTACTGCTATTATTATTGGTGGTGGTGTTATAACCACTTTATAGATGAGTAATCTGAAGGAATCAGATAACTTTTCCCTTTCCAAAAGCACTTAAGAAATCCACTTTCGGGTAATCATTTTGAGGTAGGATGAGAAACCAGGCTTGAAGAGGGCAAAAATGACTCTTTCAATTCACCAGTTGGACTGAGCTGTACGTCACCTCTAGGTAATAGCGTGGGAACTGCACAAGCAAAGGGAGACACTGAAGACGACAATGGTAATAGCCGTACTGTTTTCTAATGGACAAAAAAAATGCCTATATTATAAGTTCTGTTTCTCCTGCTTTCTGGCAGTATCATGCTCAGAGTGGAGTCCTGGCAAGGAAGTCAGGATACTTAGGTTCTGAAACCTGGTAATGATACTAACATAATGAGAGAACTTGAACAAGTCAACCCGACCTCTCTGAGCCTCAGTTTCCTTACTCACGAAATGAGACTGAGAACATCGAAGTTCTCTAAGGGCCTCCTAGTTCTAAAATGCTTCCAGTCTAGGAAATAGCATAGAAGTCAATACGAGTGCAGGCTGAAGGGAAAGACAGGGCAGGGAGAAGGTTGCTTCCAGCCTAGAGAACAATCTCTGAACCACACCACTTGGCTCTTCTGCCCGTCTGTGCCCAAGATTGGGAGCACAGGCAGTTAATAGAGAAGAGTGGAAAACTGCTCAGTCCTTACAGCCATCATTAACTGTCTGATTTTGGGTTTCTCAGGAAGTAGTGATAGTAGAGGTGTCCTGATAGCAAGAACCTTCAGATGATGCCGTTCCTCAAACGTAGTGAGAATTTCTCAACCTCCCTGAGTTTGTCATGACCCTCTTGTTCTTACAGAAAATTTCCAACATCCATCTCTACGTGGAACTCTAAATTCTCTGCAGCACTCTCCTCCTGTGGTGAGCAATGCAACTTCCCTAACACGAAGTGTCTGCAACTTCTCCAGAGTCTCTGCCCCTGCCGTCAGTTCGGCATCGGCTACTGGTACCCCTTTCCAGACACTCATGGGTAGTGCCTACCTTTACCAACATTCTAGCACGACTATGTTATCTGGAGTTACGGACCACAGCCAGATCTCCACTTCAGCTGCTTCCTATCCAGGTGTTCTTGAGTGGGACATCACAGCAAGCACTGAAAAGAATTCTTCTTCACTCGGAGACTTTACTCTGGCACTCACTGACCGCCACACAGCTGCCTCCTCCATGTTTCTGGCAGCCCAGTATGATAAAACTTCAGACGCCAAGAACATGGTCCCTCTACATCCATCGCTTTCTGCCAGCCTTGCTCAGGGAACACCATCTCAGATTCCAAATCAGGGGCAGAGCCGCCTGTCACTTCCCTGCCAGGAAGGAAGCCAGGTATATTACTATAACCAAGGCACACTGGGGTCTTTACTGTATGGAGAACTTGGCTCCTGCCCGCAATCCTACGGCTCGGCGTCATACACAGGAAGTCGGGCCTCTGGGCAACCAGAAATGGGAATGGGACTGAAGGAGATTCAGCCCACAAATATCCGACCACCAGCTTCCACCTCTGCAGTCTGCCACCCTGTGCCTGCTCAACGCATCACAGAAACAAGTTTTCAAGGTGAGTATAACAAACGCCAGAGAAAGTTGAAGAATGAGGTCGGCATTCAAAAATGGGGTCAAATCGACAGCTGGGAAGGGGTGTAGAGGCAGGTAGAATTTAGATCCTGAGCCTTTAATAACCACTACCTTCGCTCAGTGCCCTCTGTTTTTAGACTCTACATGAGAACACCTAGGGCTTCCCTGGTGGCGCCGTGGTTAAGAATCCGCCTGCCAATGCAATGCGGGGGACACGGGTTCGAGCCCTGGTCTGCGGAGATCCCACATGCCGTGCAGCAACTAAGCGCATGTGCCACAACGACGGAGCCTGCATTCTAGAGCCCGTGAGCCTCAGCTACCGAAGCCCACGTGCCTACAGCCCATGCTCCGCAACAAGAGAAGCCACCGCGATGAGAAGCCCGCACACCGCAACCAAGAGTAGCCCCCGCTAGCCGCCAACTAGAGAAAGCCCGTGCACAGCAATGAGAGACCCAGTGCAGCCAAAAAAATAAATACGCAGAATAAATAAGTTCAAACAGTAAATAAATACATAAACATAAATTACAAAAAGAAGAACACCTAATGCAGGTGGGAAGGTGGGAGGGCCACTGTAGAGGTCATCTATGCTACATGTACAAGAACCCCGAGAGCACACCAATCGGTACCACACTTTTCACTGCTGTAGCCGATCGTTCCCCCTGTACTGCCACACTGTAGCACTCCCTTCCCTCATCTACTGCTATAGTCTCTTTGGAAGGTGTTTCAGAACTCTTGTTATGAGAGTGCCAGTTGAACTGTCCTCACTTCCTTCATTTATACCAGGATTGAAGACCTTGTGGTCCGAGATCCTGTCCAGAGAGCAAGCAGGCTAAGACTCTGTCTTTGCTGCTGTATTTCATCAGAAAGGGCTCTACCCCCTCTCCTAGTTCATGGTGTGACGTGTTCTTGGCCTCTCGGGAGAGTGGGGAGAATGGAAAGGACCCTATATGAGAATATGCTAGGCTCTGTAAAACATTTCAGGTTTTTAAAAATAAGACTCATTTTGTATTGGACTTATAACAGTCCTATGAAATACAAAGCGAGCCGAGAATCAGCGACAGGAAAGGCTCACCAGTAAGAATTACAACAGTCACCGCTTACCTCGTAGCATAGGGCACTGTCCATGATCCTTAAGAAGAGTTAGTAGAAATGCCTTGCCCATCTTGCCCCTGAACCCCTTGAAAGGTACACGACTGCTGTGTTGGTGTTTAGGGGGAGCATCTCACTTACCAGGGACTGACTTCTCCCTTGATCCCTTTGTAGGGATGGAGACCTCCCCCCTGGTGATGAAAAATTCCCTGGGATTGCAACCTCCAAGCCAGACGTTTTGTGTGACACAAAGTCAAGAACTCCCCAAGTCCTGCAGTAGCAGAAACAGCCACATACTTGAGAGTAACCCACCATCTGAACTTGGGGACATTTCAGTGACAGCTCCAGTCCAGAGTGCCAGGCGTCTCCTGGCCCTGCCTCCAGCTCCAAGCCAGGGACAAATAGAGAGTAAGCACGTGGATGATATCAAAACCAAGCTTTCAAAGCCTCTGGATGCCTACCAGATCCCAACAGAGAACCAAGATCCTCCACTACTCCCTTTAGGAATCCCTGATATTCACCAGCCGCTGGCCTGCACCGATCCCCTCAGCCAAGAGGAGCAGCCTGGTTCTGAAAATGCTGATCTGGGAGAGAACAGCCGGAGTCGTCAGGACCTAGGGACACTTGAAAATGGGACTGAACCTAGCAGTGGTCTTGCAGACATTACTACACTGGCGGAGGATATTCACCTTCCCCAGCTCTTTAATCCTTTGAAAGAGCTTGATCAATCCCAAGGTCCCAACGTGATCAAAGCTAAAGACACCAGAGCCATTAAGGTGAATCAGGTGCAGGAAAAGCCAAGTGTCATAAAGGTTCCCTCTGATCAACCCAGGAAGAACAAACAGAAAGCCTCTGAGCCTATCAGCGGCGCTCCCAAGGCCAAAATCCAGCCAAAGAATCCAGAGTGCCTGTTAGGGGGAGAAGTGGTTACCTGCCACGCTGCAGTCAGTGACAGGGCTCCTGTGAACACGGCCAAGCACTCTCAAGGCAAACCTCAGAAAGCTGCATCCAGAAAGATCAGCAAAACTAAGAGCCACGGGCAGGAAAAGACCAAAAGGACCAGAGGGAGAAACAAGGCTGAAGAGAACAAGCAGTCAGGGAACAAAGTCAAGGCAGAAGAGAAGCCAGCAATCCCCCACACGAAGCGAAAGGAACACCAAACTGAGCTTCTCCAACAGAGCTTTCAAAAGCCTCGAACCTCCCTTGGCGTGCGCATGCTGGAGTCTGTGAAGGTTCTTCATGCGCTGGGGAAGAAGAATGAGACGAAAACTGGGCTCTCTTCCTGTCGGCTCTTGGGAAAGTCAAGCAACCCCAAAGACCCCCAGCCACCCCCAGCTATCCAGCCATGGCGGCATACCCCACGTGAGGGGAAGGGTCCTGAGAAAACGCAAGTCCAAGCCCAGAAACCAGACAGCAGTGCTGAAACAGAGTGTCCATCTCCAGCCCAGTATGAGCGGCCTCCTCCTGGGAAGGTCAAGTTGATACCTCTGCCTTTTTCTGCCTGGGACAAGCCTCAAGCTCGACCCGCTCCTCGGAGGCCACAGTCTCTGGCCTCACATCGGCCTGCTGGGGCTTACCGTGCCCAGCCTGGTTCTACTGACTCAGCTCAACCTGCTGCAGTCAATTCATCCCAGCCAGCTCCTGCCTCTTTGCCAGGCCCCGCCAAACCAGCTCAGCCAACTGTGACCAACCCAACCCAGCCGGCTTGGACCAACCACACCCAGCCTCGTGTCCCTCAGTCTGCTGCTCCTAGGCCTGCACCCTCCAAAACTTCATCTGGCCCTCCTCTCCAGCGGGAGCCTGTTCCCCCTGCTGTGAATAAGCGCCAGGCCCCACCCAAGCTCCAAACCCAATTTCTACTCCAAGACTTCAGCAAGCAACGAGTTCCATGGAGGGAACCCAACGTGCCTGAGCCAGTCATGTCAAAGCCCATCGAACAAGAGCAGAGGCCAGAGCGAGAGGCCATGAAGAGGCGGGCTCAACAACAACGGGAGAATGCTGCCAGATACACCTCTTCGGGCAAGCTGCAATTTTTCACCGAGAGGGAAAACGAAATGGAAATTGCCGACTACTACGGATACGTCAAGTGAGAGCTGCTAGGATTCTTGGTGCCACCTTGGCTACCAGCTGTTCTTCCATACACAGGTAAGACAGGTATAGAACTGAATAAGTAAATGGAATACAATTAATAGACGAGTAACAAACCTTTCGAATTTTCAGATGCTGCTAACTGGGGCGTGAGAAAGGAAGGACTGAAAGTTGGATGGGAGAATGAAGGAAAGGGGTAAAAACTGAGCAAAGAGGAAGGAACTTGGCCCAGGGCTAGGAAGGCCAAAAGAGACGTATGGATTTAGGAAAGGAAGCAGGAGTGAGGATGAAATGGCAGAAGTAAAAAGCAGGGTCAGAGGTCTGGGTTGAAAGAACACAATTGGAGTAGAGTTGAAGGTGACAGAAGAGGAGTCTAGGTTTACTAGGAGAAATAGAAAAAGTCTCTCGGGGACGCTGGCCTTAAGTCTCACAACCACCAGATAGGTATTTCAGAAAACAAGAGGTTCAGGACACATCTCTGAAAGGTCTGAGTCGCCTTATTCAGGTGTGACTGTAGTGGGGGAATAGGGAAATCTACCAGAGAAGTGGCTAGGGCTCAGAGTTATCCTAGGGGCAGCTGACGACAGGGGCAGAGCCAAGGGAACTGCTGGATCAGGAGGCCCACGAACAAATCAGGGGCATAGCCGCCTGTCACTTCCCTGCCAGGAAGGAAGCCAGGTATATTACTATAACCAAGGCACACTGGGGTCTTTACTGTATGGAGAACTTGGCTCCTGCCCGCAATCCTACGGCTCGGCGTCACACACAGGAAGTAGGGCCTCTGGGCAACCAGAAATGGGAATGGGACTGAAGGAGATTCAGCCCACAAATATCCGACCACCAGCTTCCACCTCTGCAATCTGCCACCCTGTGTCTGCTCAACGCATCACAGAAACAAGTTTTCAAGGTGAGTATACAGACGGCAGAGAAAAGTTGAACAATGAGGTCAGCATTGAAAAATGGGGTCAAATCGACAGCTGGGAAGGGGTGTAGAGACAGGTAGAATTTAGATCCTGAGCCTTTAATAACCACTACCTTCTCTCAGTGCTCTCTGTTTTTAGACTCTATATGAGAACACCTAGGGCTTCCCTGGTGGCGCCTGCCAATGCAGGGGACACGGGTTCGAGCCCTGGTCTGCGAAGATCCCACATGCCGTGCAGCAACTAAGCGCATGTGCCACAACGACGGAGCCTGCATTCTAGAGCCCGTGAGCCTCAACTACCGAAGCCCACGTGCCTACAGCCCATGCTCCGCAACAAGAGAAGCCACCGCGATGAGATGCCCGCACACCGCAACCAAGAGTAGCCCCCGCTAGCCGCCAACTAGAGAAAGCCCGTGCACAGCAATGAGAGACCCAGTGCAGCCAAAAAAATAAATACGTAGAATAAATAAGTTCAAACAGTAAATAAATACATAAACATAAATTACAAAAAAAAAGAACACCTAATGCAGGTGGGAAGGTGGGAGGGCCACTGTAGAGGTCATCTATGCTACATGTACAAGAACCCCGAGAGCACACCAATCGGTACCACACTTTTCACTGCTGTAGCCGATCATTCCCCCGGTACTGCCACACTGTAGCACTCCCTTCCCTCATCTACTGCTATAGTCTCTTTGGAAGGTGTTTCAGAACTCTTGTTATGAGAGTGCCAGTTGAACTGTCCTCACTTCCTTCATTTACACCAGGAGTGAAGACCTTGTGGTCCGAGATCCTGTCCAGAGAGCAAGCAGGCTAAGACTCTGTCTTTGCTGATGTATTTCATCAGAAAGGGCTCTACCCCCTCTCCTAGTTCATGGTGTGAAGTGTTCTTGGCCTCTCGGGAGAGTGGGGAGAATGGAAAGGACCCTATATGAGAATGCTAGGCTCTGTAAAACATTTCAGGTTTTTAAAAATAAGACTCATTTTGTATTGGACTGACAACAGTCCTATGAAATACAAAGAAAGCCGAGAATCAGTGACAGGAAAGGATCACCAGTAAGAACTACAACAGTCACCGCTTACCTCGTAGCACAGGGCGCTGTCCGTGATCCTTAAGAAGAGTTAGTAGAAATGCCTTGCCCATCTTGCCCCTGAACCCCTTGAAAGGTACACGACTGCTGTGTTGGTGTTTAGGGGGAGCATCTCACTTACCAGGGACTGACTTCTCCCTTGATTCCTCTGTAGTGATGGAGACTTCCCCGCTGATGAAAAATTCCCTGGGATTGCAACCTCCAAGCCAGACAGCTTTCCTATGGAATGACAGAGAACTTGTCAAGGTGAAACACCAGTCTGCGGGAGAAAGGGAAGAAGAGAATGATGGAAATCGTTTCTGGGAAACTATTTTTACATTATGTGTTGTTTGTTCCCGGTAAATAAACTGAAATCTTCTTAACAGTAAAACAAAATCGAAACCACTAAAGCCAATAATACAGGAGTATAACGTTCGAAAAAAATTTCTTTGGCTGCGCAGCATGTGGGATCTTAGCTCCCCAACCAGGGATTGAACCCACGCCTGCTGCATTGCAAGCGCAGAGTCTTCACCACGGGACCACCGGGGAAGTCCCAGGACTATCACTTTTAAAGGAGAAGGTACAAACCCCTCGGTTCTATGAACTGGAGATTTTTAGTAAGAAGTCAATATATTTGTTGTTAGGCACATTTTATGTTAGGCTGTCTCCCTGCACAGGATGCAGGCGCCTTGAGAATGGAAGTCATATCCCTCTATAGTACGTCCCTCTTCTTTCTGCTTTGCAGTTTGCTGCTCCACTTGTTCAACCCCACCTAGTAATAACCTATACTTCCCTTGTTCCTGTTTTCCCATCTGGAAAACAGACAAAAGGCCACCAAACAACGCAAAGGTCTCAACAAATAAGGGATATCCAAAACCAGAGATGGCCAGAACTTCTGTACCCCTGATGAAATAGTCCTCATACAAAACCTGATAATCAAATTCCTTAATGCTAGGAATCACAGTGAAAAATAGTATCTGAACTGACTTCTGTCAGATGAGTGAGAACTAAGGTTAATTCAGTGTATCTGAAGCATAGAAAGTGAGGGCAAAAGTGGCACAAGATGGGACTAGAGAAGCAGAGAGGATTCTAGACCACGCAGAGTCTTCAAGGCCAACAGTGTGTTTTCTATTCTCAAAACAATGTTTGTGAGCGATGTTTATGAGCACCGTTCCAACTTGCTTTGAAGGTTTCTTGTGTGAAGAGTGGATTGGAAGGAAACAAGATATATGGACACTAGTTAGGACCTAATCGCAACAGACAGGCAAGTTCAGTATTAGGAAGTTGAGGAAGAGCTGGCTGACAGATTCCAAAGAAATTCAGGAGATGAACTGAAGCGGGCTTAATGGGGTAGGAGATGGAGGAAAGGAAGGTCTTAGGGAATTCAAGGGTTTACTGCACACATGAGCAAAGTCTCAAAATTAATCATTTGAACGTACAGAGGCGGATCTCCCAAATGACACCGGTTAGGAAGCAACGGTACGCCCTTTAGAATTCCTAGAGACAACACAAATCAACTGTTTCGATGGAAAATTCGGCGGGACTCTTGACTTCCATGGGAATACAGAGAAAAGAGACACTGATCTGGCTTGCAGGTATATTTAGGAAGTTGTTAGCCGGACATCACCTACTAGTATCATGTAAGTAGGCCGTCCGAAGTAGGAAGCTTAGGGGAAAAACCTGGAGGAAAACTTAAAAGCTGAAGCCACACCTCTACACTACACCACCTTTCACAATTTCTTCTCAGATAAGCATCATCCCCATCAGTGAAGAAACTCGTACCTCATAATAGGAAAAACAGGCCTAAAGATTCAATGTGTGTCTTGGGGGGTCCCATCTATGCGATATCTTCCTGGGACCAGAAAAGGCCCCAGGAAGATCAATCTCTGCACCCCTGAAAGCTTACCACCAAGGAAAATGACTAGGTCCATAGATTTCCTCCCTCAAACCAGCTTACCTCACACATAGATCATTAGCAACTCCGCCCTTACTCACATTATCACAGTCACAAGAGTGGTTAGGGAGAAAAGCACTGACCAGGGGAACTAAAACAGAGGCAATCCAGGCCAAGCTGGGCTGGTGGCAGATATCTGCTCCTTACGCTCGGGTGCATAATGCGACTCACCACAGTGCCTTTTTCACAGACCCTTTTGAACGTTTCTCCACAGAATCCAACAGCTCAAGTTAGCTCATGACGCTTCAAGGTCAACAGTCGTCAAGAGAAAAACATGCAATATGTCTTACAATGTTGGATTCCTTACAAACAGGACAAGGAGATAACCATGTAGACAAAACCAGAGCATTTGAAAACATCTGTATTCTACAAACACACCAGTGAATGCTATAAATAAGGTACTATGACATAAAACAAAATGAAAACTAGATGTGAGACTGTTCTCTTCAGTGTACAGACTTCATGGCAGTTGCTGCACACTATCTAGCTACTTAGATCTTTAACTCTCTGTTCTGTTAATACCAAATGAGGCCCAAGTGTGTCAACCTGTTTCCCACAGAAACCAAAAAGTCTACATGCATCTCTTTTCTCCTGTGCCCTTTTCACCTTACCTGCTCCCAATTCTCCACCAACGTCCTCCTCTTTCTCTAATTATTCTCCTCTTCATTTTGCTTGGCCTTGCCCCCAAGCATGCAAGACAGAGAGTCCTAGAGGTCCAAGATTCTAGAGTGGCTGTTTGCAAGGCGGAGGAGATTACAGTAACTGCCGCACTGTATATACTTCTGTGCAAAGAAAAAGGGACAGTGTTCAGAATGTCTCTCACATATAACAAGAGCTGGAGATGGCAGGATACCTGTGTGGCCCAAGGAACTAGAGCTAGCAAATTACGGGCCAAACAATTGCAACCAAAGGCTGGAAGAGGAAAGGTCTGCAACCAGCTCTGTCTCCTAGCTCTCTGGTATTTGCTGCCAACGGGCAGAGTCTATTTCGTGAGGCATCAAGCACTGAAAAGAAGACTCCTGCTGCTGGAAGTTGACAGGAAGTAACGTCCAATGCAAGATCAAGGCTTGTCCTCGAAGCAATGCCCATAATGGAAGAAAAAAAAACAAGAGAAAGCGGAAGAGAAATGTTAAGTCGCAAGTCCAACCTGGCCCCCAGCCTAGCCCAGCCCAAGGAAGGTAGGAGTCAAGGAGAAGAAACTAAAAGAGAAGAGCCTTGGACCACAACATTCTCCACAAGGTACACTCAACAAACTTCACCCTACTCTTGAACCAAGTTACAAAGAGAGCTTCTTAATCCCTACTTTGGCTCCTTAAAAGCTGCTATCAGTTCACTCATTAGACACATATGATTTCAGAACAACTGTAATAGTTCAAACTAGATGGCTCTTTCCTTCCTAAGGATTATTAATTAAATAAGATCTATATAGCTCTAAGTATATGATACATAAAATAGAATACTCTGTAGAATGTAAGTAACTCTTAGTTCAGTGTATTAATGAACGTCTGTAAGAAATGTTGCAATGATTTCCCTAATGGAAGAGCCTGGGGGAGGTAAATCTGTCTTCTAGGATTTCCTCCCCAGAGCTCAGAAACTCAGGTGTTGTTTTAGCTCTCCTACACTCTCTTCACCCAAGCCCGCCTTCCTGTTGGGGATCGGACCTCCCTATTGGCTCTCTCATACCTTTCAACTGCCTGCTTTGTGACATCACTCTCCTACCAAACCTACTACCACTTGGTAGAGTCTTGGGGTTTCCGTGGAGCTGTTTGGACCAGTAACCAGTGACCTCTGTACTGGACACGTGCGCCGTTCAGCTGCAGCCACTCAGACATCCTCTAGTGTTGTCTCCTCATCCCTTGTACCTGCAGTGGATGCTTCCTCTTCTCTGACCATGTCAGGTAAGAAAAGAAACTTTGGAAAGTTTTGCGTTCGATTTCTTTTGCCCCTAAATTGAGTAGGAGATTCAAAATAGCATGGAATAATGAGGGAAAGTATTGAACTACAAGTCTGGAGACCTAATTTCACTTTTGACTTTGACGTTTACTATCTGTGTGACTTTGGACAAATCACTGGCTGTCTCACAAAGCCTGTTGCTTTCCTTAACTGTTACGTTAGGATACCACATTGGGTTGATCACTCTGATCCCCTTCTTTTCCAGTATTGAGCCTTAAAGGGTACCCATGTAGAAAACGAAATCAGACACTTCTCAAGAGTGTTTCAACAGAAACGTAGAAAAGCCAGGGGACATAGAAAACTAGCAATATATACCAAGATGTTTCATCTCTAATGGTCTCCCTCCACTAGGATTTCGACTAGTTGAAAAGAGAGAATAGGGAGAGAGGATGGAGAGTACTGGGCTCTACAGGGAGGCACAGAGTCGAGCGTAAGGAAGTTTAGGATGGTTTTCATTAGCACAGGCCAACAGGCACCAAGAGATGGGAGAAAATGTAAGAATGAAGAGGGAAAGCATAGAGGAGCTCTCAAGAAAAACGGAGTTTGCAATGGAATGCTGATGGGAACCAAAGATTTTCAATTAAAGCAGAAACAGCACAGAGGGAAACCTGCTCAGAGCAGGGCAAAACCAAGTTGATGGTAGCAAACCCTTACATTAACAGACTAAGAAGGAAAGTAAGGCCAGAACAGGGGATCACCAGGAAAGGCAGCTTATCAGAAAAGTCATACTCCGTTTTCTTTCTTTTATTGCCTCTCTGAATACAGTTGGCCACTTGACAGTTTTGAATATAAACGTTTTAGAAATACGTTTTAGAAATGATGCCTCCTATAAACAAGCAACCACAGTGGTTATCTAGGGGGCTGCTTTTCAGTGTTTTATTCTTTCTAATTTTTAAACTAGGTAGACATTTCGCCAATTCAACATTTTAAGTGATATCTTCTAAATTGAATCAGAAGGACTATTTTCCTTTGTGTGATATGTAGGTTCTAGGGCAAGGCTGCTTTTCATTTTTACAGTTATTTCCTTCCTAACACAGAGAGCACATTGATCAACAGCCATCGTTCGCTTGTAGATCTTAGCTACCGAAGAAGAAGAAGAAGAAGAAAAAGTCAAGCCCCACATCTCTAATTCCCCCCCACTTAGGGAATTCCCTGGCGGTCCAGTGCTTAGGACTCGGTGCTTTCACGGCCAGGGCCACGCGGCGCGGCCAAAGAAACAAAACAAACAAACATCCACGTTTATCGAAAACCATATTGTGGAGTCCTGTGGATTTTCTTACATTTGAAAATCTTTTTTAATGGGATTCTAGGCATGATGGTTTTTTGAGGTTTTGGGATGCCATCTTCTTGGATGCTGAAGATGATTCTAATCTAAGTTCTAGGATAAATCCAAAAACCTTCCTGATACATTTTAAGCTTCCTTTCTGCTTATTATATAAGCTATATTCATTGAAATATATATTTCTCCTAGGCTTAATACCTCTTACTTGCTGGGTAAAAATATGAAGGAGCACAATAATGAAACTCTTTTACACTTATTATTTTGCCGTCTGCTTCGCACCGGTTTTCATTGAAATACTTGTCTATGTGTGTTGTGGCTACCTATACATGCACATTTATTGCATTCTGTTGCTTGTTATGCATTTTTTACTGACATACCTTCTCTGTCTGTATGCATTGGCTAGGAATTCATTCACCTCTATCACCTCCATCGTGTTTTCTGGTTAATAGTATTCACTAAAATAGAGTGGGCAAAATTCACTTTCATAATGTTGCATGGATGGTACAGAATGCCATTTGTTAGTAAATTCATTAGGCTTCGATACTTGCCACATACCCCAGTTTTCATTAATATCTATGGATTTCTTTTTCGTTAACGTAATATGCTTGTCATGATTTTTCTTTGTCTTTCTAGAACTTATTGTATCTTCCTCCATATAAACCATACGCAATAGATCAGCTTATTCATCTATTAATTATTACTGCTATTATTATTGGTGGTGGTGTTATAACCACTTTATAGATGAGTAATCTGAAGGAATCAGATAACTTTTCCCTTTCCAAAAGCACTTAAGAAATCCACTTTCGGGTAATCATTTTGAGGTAGGATGAGAAACCAGGCTTGAAGAGGGCAAAAATGACTCTTTCAATTCACCAGTTGGACTGAGCTGTACGTCACCTCTAGGTAATAGCGTGGGAACTGCACAAGCAAAGGGAGACACTGAAGACGACAATGGTAATAGCCGTACTGTTTTCTAATGGACAAAAAAAATGCCTATATTATAAGTTCTGTTTCTCCTGCTTTCTGGCAGTATCATGCTCAGAGTGGAGTCCTGGCAAGGAAGTCAGGATACTTAGGTTCTGAAACCTGGTAATGATACTAACATAATGAGAGAACTTGAACAAGTCAACCCGACCTCTCTGAGCCTCAGTTTCCTTACTCACGAAATGAGACTGAGAACATCGAAGTTCTCTAAGGGCCTCCTAGTTCTAAAATGCTTCCAGTCTAGGAAATAGCATAGAAGTCAATACGAGTGCAGGCTGAAGGGAAAGACAGGGCAGGGAGAAGGTTGCTTCCAGCCTAGAGAACAATCTCTGAACCACACCACTTGGCTCTTCTGCCCGTCTGTGCCCAAGATTGGGAGCACAGGCAGTTAATAGAGAAGAGTGGAAAACTGCTCAGTCCTTACAGCCATCATTAACTGTCTGATTTTGGGTTTCTCAGGAAGTAGTGATAGTAGAGGTGTCCTGATAGCAAGAACCTTCAGATGATGCCGTTCCTCAAACGTAGTGAGAATTTCTCAACCTCCCTGAGTTTGTCATGACCCTCTTGTTCTTACAGAAAATTTCCAACATCCATCTCTACGTGGAACTCTAAATTCTCTGCAGCATTCTCCTCCTGTGGTGAGCAATGCAACTTCCCTAACACGAAGTGTCTGCAACTTCTCCAGAGTCTCTGCCCCTGCCGTCAGTTCGGCATCGGCTACTGGTACCCCTTTCCAGACACTCATGGGTAGTGCCTACCTTTACCAACATTCTAGCACGACTATGTTATCTGGAGTTACGGACCACAGCCAGATCTCCACTTCAGCTGCTTCCTATCCAGGTGTTCTTGAGTGGGACATCACAGCAAGCACTGAAAAGAATTCTTCTTCACTCGGAGACTTTACTCTGGCACTCACTGACCGCCACACAGCTGCCTCCTCCATGTTTCTGGCAGCCCAGTATGATAAAACTTCAGACGCCAAGAACATGGTCCCTCTACATCCATCGCTTTCTGCCAGCCTTGCTCAGGGAACACCATCTCAGATTCCAAATCAGGGGCAGAGCCGCCTGTCACTTCCCTGCCAGGAAGGAAGCCAGGTATATTACTATAACCAAGGCACACTGGGGTCTTTACTGTATGGAGAACTTGGCTCCTGCCCGCAATCCTACGGCTCGGCGTCATACACAGGAAGTCGGGCCTCTGGGCAACCAGAAATGGGAATGGGACTGAAGGAGATTCAGCCCACAAATATCCGACCACCAGCTTCCACCTCTGCAGTCTGCCACCCTGTGCCTGCTCAACGCATCACAGAAACAAGTTTTCAAGGTGAGTATAACAAACGCCAGAGAAAGTTGAAGAATGAGGTCGGCATTCAAAAATGGGGTCAAATCGACAGCTGGGAAGGGGTGTAGAGGCAGGTAGAATTTAGATCCTGAGCCTTTAATAACCACTACCTTCGCTCAGTGCCCTCTGTTTTTAGACTCTACATGAGAACACCTAGGGCTTCCCTGGTGGCGCCGTGGTTAAGAATCCGCCTGCCAATGCAATGCGGGGGACACGGGTTCGAGCCCTGGTCTGCGGAGATCCCACATGCCGTGCAGCAACTAAGCGCATGTGCCACAACGACGGAGCCTGCATTCTAGAGCCCGTGAGCCTCAGCTACCGAAGCCCACGTGCCTACAGCCCATGCTCCGCAACAAGAGAAGCCACCGCGATGAGAAGCCCGCACACCGCAACCAAGAGTAGCCCCCGCTAGCCGCCAACTAGAGAAAGCCCGTGCACAGCAATGAGAGACCCAGTGCAGCCAAAAAAATAAATACGCAGAATAAATAAGTTCAAACAGTAAATAAATACATAAACATAAATTACAAAAAGAAGAACACCTAATGCAGGTGGGAAGGTGGGAGGGCCACTGTAGAGGTCATCTATGCTACATGTACAAGAACCCCGAGAGCACACCAATCGGTACCACACTTTTCACTGCTGTAGCCGATCGTTCCCCCTGTACTGCCACACTGCAGCACTCCCTTCCCTCATCTACTGCTATAGTCTCTTTGGAAGGTGTTTCAGAACTCTTGTTATGAGAGTGCCAGTTGAACTGTCCTCACTTCCTTCATTTATACCAGGATTGAAGACCTTGTGGTCCGAGATCCTGTCCAGAGAGCAAGCAGGCTAAGACTCTGTCTTTGCTGCTGTATTTCATCAGAAAGGGCTCTACCCCCTCTCCTAGTTCATGGTGTGACGTGTTCTTGGCCTCTCGGGAGAGTGGGGAGAATGGAAAGGACCCTATATGAGAATATGCTAGGCTCTGTAAAACATTTCAGGTTTTTAAAAATAAGACTCATTTTGTATTGGACTTATAACAGTCCTATGAAATACAAAGCGAGCCGAGAATCAGCGACAGGAAAGGCTCACCAGTAAGAATTACAACAGTCACCGCTTACCTCGTAGCATAGGGCACTGTCCATGATCCTTAAGAAGAGTTAGTAGAAATGCCTTGCCCATCTTGCCCCTGAACCCCTTGAAAGGTACACGACTGCTGTGTTGGTGTTTAGGGGGAGCATCTCACTTACCAGGGACTGACTTCTCCCTTGATCCCTTTGTAGGGATGGAGACCTCCCCCCTGGTGATGAAAAATTCCCTGGGATTGCAACCTCCAAGCCAGACGTTTTGTGTGACACAAAGTCAAGAACTCCCCAAGTCCTGCAGTAGCAGAAACAGCCACATACTTGAGAGTAACCCACCATCTGAACTTGGGGACATTTCAGTGACAGCTCCAGTCCAGAGTGCCAGGCGTCTCCTGGCCCTGCCTCCAGCTCCAAGCCAGGGACAAATAGAGAGTAAGCACGTGGATGATATCAAAACCAAGCTTTCAAAGCCTCTGGATGCCTACCAGATCCCAACAGAGAACCAAGATCCTCCACTACTCCCTTTAGGAATCCCTGATATTCACCAGCCGCTGGCCTGCACCGATCCCCTCAGCCAAGAGGAGCAGCCTGGTTCTGAAAATGCTGATCTGGGAGAGAACAGCCGGAGTCGTCAGGACCTAGGGACACTTGAAAATGGGACTGAACCTAGCAGTGGTCTTGCAGACATTACTACACTGGCGGAGGATATTCACCTTCCCCAGCTCTTTAATCCTTTGAAAGAGCTTGATCAATCCCAAGGTCCCAACGTGATCAAAGCTAAAGACACCAGAGCCATTAAGGTGAATCAGGTGCAGGAAAAGCCAAGTGTCATAAAGGTTCCCTCTGATCAACCCAGGAAGAACAAACAGAAAGCCTCTGAGCCTATCAGTGGCGCTCCCAAGGCCAAAATCCAGCCAAAGAATCCAGAGTGCCTGTTAGGGGGAGAAGTGGTTACCTGCCACGCTGCAGTCAGTGACAGGGCTCCTGTGAACACGGCCAAGCACTCTCAAGGCAAACCTCAGAAAGCTGCATCCAGAAAGATCAGCAAAACTAAGAGCCACGGGCAGGAAAAGACCAAAAGGACCAGAGGGAGAAACAAGGCTGAAGAGAACAAGCAGTCAGGGAACAAAGTCAAGGCAGAAGAGAAGCCAGCAATCCCCCACACGAAGCGAAAGGAACACCAAACTGAGCTTCTCCAACAGAGCTTTCAAAAGCCTCGAACCTCCCTTGGCGTGCGCATGCTGGAGTCTGTGAAGGTTCTTCATGCGCTGGGGAAGAAGAATGAGACGAAAACTGGGCTCTCTTCCTGTCGGCTCTTGGGAAAGTCAAGCAACCCCAAAGACCCCCAGCCACCCCCAGCTATCCAGCCATGGCGGCATACCCCACGTGAGGGGAAGGGTCCTGAGAAAACGCAAGTCCAAGCCCAGAAACCAGACAGCAGTGCTGAAACAGAGTGTCCATCTCCAGCCCAGTATGAGCGGCCTCCTCCTGGGAAGGTCAAGTTGATACCTCTGCCTTTTTCTGCCTGGGACAAGCCTCAAGCTCGACCCGCTCCTCGGAGGCCACAGTCTCTGGCCTCACATCGGCCTGCTGGGGCTTACCGTGCCCAGCCTGGTTCTACTGACTCAGCTCAACCTGCTGCAGTCAATTCATCCCAGCCAGCTCCTGCCTCTTTGCCAGGCCCCGCCAAACCAGCTCAGCCAACTGTGACCAACCCAACCCAACCGGCTTGGACCAACCACACCCAGCCTCGTGTCCCTCAGTCTGCTGCTCCTAGGCCTGCACCCTCCAAAACTTCATCTGGCCCTCCTCTCCAGCGGGAGCCTGTTCCCCCTGCTGTGACTAAGCGCCAGTCCCCATCCAAGCTCCAAACCCAATTTCTACTCCAAGACTTCAGCAAGCAACGAGTTCCATGGAGGGAACCCAACGTGCCTGAGCCAGTCATGTCAAAGCCCATCGAACAAGAGCAGAGGCCAGAGCGAGAGGCCATGAAGAGGCGGGCTCAACAACAACGGGAGAATGCTGCCAGATACACCTCTTCGGGCAAGCTGCAATTTTTCACCGAGAGGGAAAACGAAATGGAAATTGCCGACTACTACGGATACGTCAAGTGAGAGCTGCTAGGATTCTTGGTGCCACCTTGGCTACCAGCTGTTCTTCCATACACAGGTAAGACAGGTATAGAACTGAATAAGTAAATGGAATACAATTAATAGACGAGTAACAAACCTTTCGAATTTTCAGATGCTGCTAACTGGGGCGTGAGAAAGGAAGGACTGAAAGTTGGATGGGAGAATGAAGGAAAGGGGTAAAAACTGAGCAAAGAGGAAGGAACTTGGCCCAGGGCTAGGAAGGCCAAAAGAGACGTATGGATTTAGGAAAGGAAGCAGGAGTGAGGATGAAATGGCAGAAGTAAAAAGCAGGGTCAGAGGTCTGGGTTGAAAGAACACAATTGGAGTAGAGTTGAAGGTGACAGAAGAGGAGTCTAGGTTTACTAGGAGAAATAGAAAAAGTCTCTCGGGGACGCTGGCCTTAAGTCTCACAACCACCAGATAGGTATTTCAGAAAACAAGAGGTTCAGGACACATCTCTGAAAGGTCTGAGTCGCCTTATTCAGGTGTGACTGTAGTGGGGGAATAGGGAAATCTACCAGAGAAGTGGCTAGGGCTCAGAGTTATCCTAGGGGCAGCTGACGACAGGGGCAGAGCCAAGGAAACTGCTGCATCAGGAGGCCCACGAATAGGGCCTGGTATGTAAATCACGATGTACTCAACACCTAAGCACGAGGGGAGCGAATGCGCTCTTCAGTTAACCTTGGCAAAGACAGGCAAGGCCGGTATTCCTGTGCCACTTCACTTACAGAGGTGCAGCAAAGGGCTGAGGTCACATCCCATGTGGAGGTACAAGGACTCAATTTGAGGCCCAAATGCCTCTGAAGTCCTCTGTATTTGCAGATGCCCGTAGGCGGCCAACCTGGCTTTCAGAGCACAGCATCCTGAGGTTACTGGTGGACGAGATCAAACTTCTGCACGCGCCTAAATATTAACTTGAGGGGCTTCCTCCATTGAGCAGGGCACGTGCCGCCTTTTGTAAACATCACCATCTACTGAAACGCATGAGAAAAAATCCGACGGAAGCGTCCACTCTCACGGGTGAGAGTGGTGGGGGCACGCGCACTGGGCAGCAGCTCCAACAGCCACAGGACGCAGGCGCCCAGGGGTTCAGAGGCTCCCTGGGAGGCCTCGTGGGGCAGCTCGAGGGAGTGACGATGGGAGAGAGCGGCAGGGCTGGGCGTGAAAAGGAATGCAGTGGGGAGAAGGGAGAGATGGAGACAGTGGATAGTGACTATGGGAAAATGGGCAATTTTCATTTTCAAAATTATTTTTTTGAGATGTCATTCACATGCCATAAAATTCACCTTCTGAAACTGCAAATTCAGTGTCATTTAGTACATCCACAAGCCTATGCAACCATCACCGGCATCTAACCCATCACGTTTTCATCACCCCAAAAAGAAGCCCCCTTAAGCATGAGCAGGCACTCTTCATCCCCTCTTCCTTCAGCCCTGGCAACCATTAATTTGCTTTCTGTTGCTATGGTTTTGCCTTTTCTGGACATTTCATGAAATAATACAAATGAATGTGACCGCTGTCTCTGGCTTCTTTCACTTAGCATAATGTTTTCAAGTTCGTCCATGTTGTAGCATGTGTTAGTACTTCATTCCTTTTTATGGCTGTATAATATTTCACATATCCACCACATTTAAAAAATCCATTCATCCACTGATGGGCATTTGGGTTTTTTTCACTAATAATGTCCATTTTTTGAGAGTTTATTCTGTGCCAGGCAGCACCAGGCTGAGTTACTGACCTTACTTCACAGATTAAGAGGCTTGGAGAGTGTGAAGAGTTTGCCCTAGATTAAGAGCTAGCAATTGGGGGAACTGGGGTTTGAACTCAGGCAAACTTCAGAGGTAATAGATTCACATGACAGAACACTAGAAAAGGTACACAAGGGTATTCAATGAAAAGTGACCCTTTTCCCCACATTCCCCAGCCACACATTTCCCTCCTCAGAGACATCTGCTTTGGCCGTGCTGTGGATCCTTCCAGAGAAATATTTATACCCCAACATTTATGTATCACAACTTATTGACTAATCTGTCCCACTGATTTGAAATGTCACTTTTATGGTATAACAGATTCTTATACGTATATATATATATATATATATATATATTTTAATGTATTTATTTATTTATTTTTGGCTGCTTTGGGTCTTTGTTGCTGTGCGCAGGCTTTCTCTAGTTGCGGCAAGCGGGCTTCTCATTGCGGTGGCTCCTCGTGTTGCCGAGCACGGGCTCTAGGCGCGTGGGCTTCAGTAGTTGTGGCACACAGGCTCAGTAGTTGTGTCTCACGGGCTTAGCTTCTCCATGGCATGTGGGATCTTCCTGGGCCAGGGATCGAACCCATATCCCCTGCATTGGCAGGAGGATTTTTAACCACTGCACCACCAGGAAAGCCCCTTATACGTATTTATATTTCTCTTTTCAGAGCTGTCCTGACTCTTTCTTGCCTATCTGTTATGTTTGCCATTTCTCTAAAATTCTTTTTATCTTCTTTTTGATTTAAAAAATTTTTTTCCTCTTCTTGTTTGTTTCTCTTAAGGCATTATCCATTATGTTCATTCACTCGTATTATTTTATTTAATTTATTTAATTAATTAACTTATTTATTTTTGGAGGTGTCGGGTATTAGTTGCAGCACGTGGGCTCTTTGTTGCAGTGCGTGGGCTCTTCCTTGTGGCTCGTGGGCTCTCCAGTTGTGGCGCGTGGGCTCCAGAGTACGTGGGCTCAGTAGTTGCGGCGTGCGGGCTTAGTTGCCCTGCAGCATGTGGGATCTCAGTTCCCCAACCAGGGACCGAACCTGCATCCCCTGCACTGCAAGGTGGATTCTTAACCACTGGACAACCAGGGAAGTCCCCACTCTTGTATTATTTTAAATTTAGTCCTCATTTCTGAAACTTTTTTCTTTTATTTTGAATTCTGTCTTGAGTTCTATCATCTTACCTAATTCTGGTTTATGCTGTTCTTTCATCTTTTTTTTATTATGGTAAAATATACATAAAACAAAATTTATTATTTCAACCATTTTCAAGTATACAATTCAGTGACATTAAATACATTCACAATGCTGTGCAACCATCACCACTGTGCAAATTCAAAATAATTATGTCAAAAGATTGAGCAGGACATCAGAAAGATGGAGGCAGCAGCATAGCTTCTGAATCTCTCCAAACCCTTTCATGGAAGAAGATCAACTAAAACCAAACACCCATAGGTGGCATTTATCAGCATTTACCATTTCCAGAACTTTTCCACCATCCCAAACAGAGACTCTATAGCCACTAAACAATAACTTCCCATTCCCTCCTCGATCCATGTTCTTTCATCTTTCGCATTGTTTTTCCTAACATCTTTTAGCCCACTTTGAAATAATAGGTTACAGTTTTGATCTGTTTTGTGGACCTGTCTTTTCCAACTTGATTTTATTGTCTGAAGACATGCTATTCTGCTCCTTATTCTCTTTTTTCTTACACTACCTCTGTACGGGATTTGATCCCAATCCTTTTCTGTTACTGATTTTTGGATGAAAAAAGTTTTACAGCACTTTGAAAAGGTGGTGCGAGGCCATGTGGAAACATGCTCTTCATGGCTGTTTCATCAATGCTTCACTTATACTGCTTTGGAATAACTGTTTTCCAGGAGGCATAAACCAGTGGGCTTTACCATTGGACAGAGTGCAGAGAAAGGACCCCACGAAAGCTGATCACCTTAGCAGAAATGACTTAGTTATGATTTCACCCAAGATTGGTCACAAACCAGCCTGGGAAACTCAAGGCACCAGAGACAAGGCATAATGCCATCTTTCCTTCTCTCTGCCTCAGCTCTCAAGGATTGGTCACCTCCATGTTATTAGTAACTATTATTTGGTTTCTGTTCATAATTACTATCAGGAGACACAGCACTTAGGGGCCTAATTACACTGCCCAGCTACGCACCATTCTTCTTCATCTTGGCTTCCTGTCCACCAGCAGGAACCTGATTTAGTTTTGTTCTCCCTTCACCACAGCCCAGTAATTTTTGTGCATGACTCTCAGTCTCACCAGAATCTGTATCTCTCACTCTGCCCCAACATTCCACCCCATCACTCGCTCCCTGAAGTGTACTCTAGAAATTTCGGTCAACTGGATATTTTACCACTGTTCACCATCTCTTATGAAACCAGAAGACGAGCAGCTTTCTTATGGAATGACGGAGAACTTGTAAAGATAAAACACCAGTCTGCAGGAGAAAGGGAAGAAGAGAATGATGGAAATCGTTTCTGCAAAACTAGTTTTACATTACGTTTTGTTTGTTCCTGGTAAAGAAACTGAAATCTTCTAAACATTAAAAAAAAAATCTAAACCACTAAAGTCAATAATACAGGAATATAACTTTTGAAAAAAAGTTCTTTGGCTGCGCAGCATGTGGGATCTTAGCTCCCCAACCAGGGGTTGAACCCACGCCTGCTGCATTGGAAGCGCAGAGTCTTCACCACTGGACCACCAGGGAAGTCCCAGGAATATCACTTTTAAAGGAGAAGTTATAAACCCCTTGGTTCTATGAACTGGAGATTTTTAGTAAGAAGTCATGTATTTTAAATGACTTGGAGCTTTAAAGGAAGGAAGGAAGGAAGGGAGGAAGGAAAGAAGGAAGGAAGAAAAAGGGACTTCCTTGGTGGGGCAGTGGATATAATATCAAAAGTAAATTAATTAATTAAATAAATTTAAAAAAGAAAAAAAAATGCTGAAATCCACTGACTAATTATTCAGGCTATTATATCTTGCTATTTCCAGATACATCCCTTTATAAACTTTTGGTAAAAGGTTATCGTATGTCAGAACAAATGAATTACAGACTTTTCTATTTTTCCAAAATTTGAGAAATTCCCTTACATTTCTCCCTTCAAATTTTATAACAAGGGAAAAGTAGTGACAACCCTTATACTTACATTCAATTGCATCATCTGGCCACATGCCTTCTACATCAATCAAATATCTACAAAACAACAAAATTCGAGTCATTTGTAAATAAAAAGGAAAGAAAATCAAGTTTTTGCAAAAAAAGGTCCAATTGTGCTTTACAAATACAGATAGAAAAATCCTAAGAAAATATCAGCATATCTAATCAATAATTATTAAAGCATGATATATACCATGACTACAAAAAGGCTTTATTCCGGAGTTTCCCTGGTGGCGCAGTGTTGAGAATCTGCCTGCCAATGCACGGGACACGGATTCGAGCTCTGGTCTGGGAAGATCGCACATGCCCCGGAGCGACTGGGTCCGTGAGCCACAACTACTGAGCCTGCGCGTCTGGAGCCCGTGCTCTGCAACAAGAGAGGCCGCGATAGTGAGAGGCCCGCCCACCGCGATGAACAGTGGCCCCCGCTTGCCGCAACTAGGGAAAGCGCTCGCATAGAAACAAAGACCCAACACAGCCAAAAAAAAAAACAAACAAACAAAAAAAAAACAGGCTTTATTCCAAGGACCAAGGATGCAAGGATAACGCAACTTTAGAAAATCTATTAATATAGTTATTTACATTAATACAACAATTTAATCAATAAATGAAAGAGAATAAAATACAGGACCAAACTGGCAGATGTTAAAAAGTTATCTGATAACATACAACGGTCAGTTTCGGTCAAAATGCTTTGTACACTAAAAACAGGAGACTTAATATGACAAGAGTATTCATCAAGAACCAACAAATAACAAAAGACAAATTAGGACAAATATTAACATCATATCTAAAAAACCCTATCTAACCAACCATAGGAGCCAGAAACTTAGGAATCACCATCACTGACAGCTATTTCTCCCTCACCCTCATCCTCAACCCACCACCAGTGCTGACAATGATACTGCCTACATACCTCTAGAATCTGTCCACATCTTTCCACCAAAATGACCACCATACCCTGGTCCAAGCCACCATTATGCCCAATTTCTACACAAGTCTCCTAACTTGCTTCCTCGCTTCCACTCTTTCTCCCTGCAGTGTATTCTCCACTCGGTAGCAAAACGATAGGTTGAAAATGCAATTGGGTATGTTCCACACACTCACCTTCAACAAAAATAGTTCAATGGTTTTCTATTACTCTTCAAGTCTGAAACCTTAAACATAAGCCTGCACGATCGAGCTCCTACCCACACTTGCAGCTCCATTATGATGACATGCTCCCCCAACGGCCCCACCTTCCTGGCCAGTTCCTCCAACACAGCATATGCTTTCCTCTTAGAGGGTCTTTTGCTATTCCTTATGCTCAGAAATCTCTCCCCAACGTCCCTATCTGGTTAATACCTACTCATCCTTCAGATATCAGCTGAAACATCCCTAAACCTTCTCTAATCTCCATGATGAGATCAAATCCTCCCTAAAATATGCTCTCATGGTACCATGTCCCTCTCCTTGGCACCTGTCAGAGTTGTAATTCTACATGCAGAGTGTGATTCTTGAATAGCTATTCCCTCTCTGGACTGCTAGAATTCACAAAGGGCAGGCAGGTCAAGTCTCCTCACTCACAAAATTTCTCAAGTCTTTTTGCTAGCACCCAGCACAGTGCTTAAACATAACAGATGCTCAATACGTGTTTCCTGCATGAACAACCATACATTGGTACAGTGTAGCAACACCCACAAAAAGCATAAGGGCATAAACTCCTTGATGCAGAAGTCCCATTCTGAGTGAAGTTAACTGAGACAAAGCATATATATTCAAAGATGTTCACACAGGAATGTTCATTACTTTGATGTTTTATAATATCAAAAACTTCTGACTTGTACATGTTCATCAGTAAGCAAAGGAACAATGCAGCCTTAAAAAAAAAAATAAACCGATCAACAAAGGATTAATCTCCAAAATATATCAATAGGTCATGCAGCTCACTATTAAAAACACAAACAACCCAATCAAAAAATGGGCAGAAGACCTAAATAGACATTTCTCCAAAGAAGACATACAGATGGCCAAGAAGCACACGAAAAGCTGCTCAACATCACTAATTATTAAAGAAATGCAAATCAAAACTACAATGAGGTATCACCTCACACCGCTTAGAATGGGCATCATCAGAAAATCTACAAACAGCAAATGCTGGAGAGGATGTGAGGAAAGGGAACCCTCTTGCACTGCTGGTGGGAATGTAAACTGATACAGCCACTATGGAGAACAGTATGCAGGTTCCTTAAAAACTAAAAATAGAATTACCATATGACCCAGTAATCCCACTACTGGGCATATACCCAGAGAAAACCATAATTCAAAAAGACATATGCACCCCAATGTTCACTGCAGCACTATTCACAATAGCTAGGTCACGGAAGCAACCTAAACGCCCATCGACAGGTGCACGGACAAAGAAGATGTGGTACGCATATACAATGGAATATTACTCAGCGATAAAAAAGAACGAACTTGGGTCATTTGTAGAGACGTGGATGGACCTCGAGACTGTCATACAAAGTGAAGTCAGTCAGAAAGAGAAAAACAAATATTATATATTAATGCATATATGTGGAATCTAGAAAAGTGGTACAGAAGAACCGGTTTGCAAGGCAGAAATAGAGACACAGATGTAGAGAACAAACGTATGGACATCAAGGGGGGAAAGCGGGGCAGGGCGGGGGTCGGTGGTGGTGAGATGAATTGGGAGATTGGGATTGACATATATACACTAATATGTATACAATAGATAACTAATAAGAACCTGCTGTATAAAAAATAAATAAATTTTTTAAATTCAAAAATAAATAAATAAATAAACTAATTAAAAAAAAAAAAAAAAAAAAAGAATGAGGTTGGGAGACTGTCAAAACAGCACACAGATCACACACTCAAGCCCCGGAAGATGGGGAACTGCCTTAAGTCCCCCACTTCGGATGACATCTCCCTGCCTCACAAGTCTCAATCCGACTGGGCTAGCTTTGGCAAGGGGACGGAGCTGGATCAGGAGCTGCTGCTGCCATATCTGGATCAAGTTCCAGTTTTGGTCTCTCATCCAACACCTAGTCAGACTCGCCTAGCACCTCAGCTGAGAGGAGCAAATTAGGATAGCTCAAAGAATAGGCCTCATACAGGATCAGCCTGAAGGAGTTTATGACCCTGGAAGAAATGGATCAGAAAAAAGGATCCGGGGGACTTCCCTGGTGGTGCAGCGGCTAAAGACTCCACACTCCCAACGCAGGGGGCCCGGGTTCGTTCCCCGGTCAGGGAACTAGATCCCACATGCATGCCGCAACTAAGAGTTTGCATGCCACAACTAAGGAGCCCACCGACTGCAATTAAGACCCGGCGCAACCAAATAAATGAATAAATAAAATAAAACAAATATTTAAAAAAAAGATCGGGGAGTGTGTGATCTGTATGATGCACTTTGTTTATGAGAACCCAATTTGATTTCTGCTGTGTATGCAGATCACCTGGGCTGTACAGATGACTGGCTGATGAGATCCTTCACGTGCCCCTCCTGCATGGAGACAGTTGATGCAGCACTGCTTTTGTCCTACGAGACTAACTGAGCCAGTGTCTCTCACCTGACTTCAAGTGAACCATCATTTTTGGTGGTTTTGATCTTTTGTGGTTGAGCCCAAAGAGCCAGGGATTAGGAATTAAGATCATGCATGAAAGTTTCCTAAAAATTCCTGAACGGCTGCAGATGTTGGGGAAAAGCACGTGATATTTTAGAAATTTAGGGGGAAAAAGGAGGATGGTATTTTTATGTAAAGCCTTCACCCAGTGTTGAAAAATATAATTGTTATTTAGATCTTGTTATTCCTCCAGTACATAGGAATTGTGTAAAGTGTTACAGCAGCTGTATATGTTTCAACTGTGTGCCAAAGATTAGGATAAAGATAGTGGTTGTTTTTCCTAAGTGAGATAACTTTCTTCTTCCCCCTACCCAAATTCTTTTCTGAAGTTGCTGGCATTTGGGTCAAGGTTTTATGAAAAGCCACATTTTAGAACACTGGCACAAAAAAAGGAGTTTTAAGCTGGTTTGCATAGTTCTTTTTTTGTTTTAGAATAAACATAGAGCACTTATATTTTTTACTTTATAGGAACTCCACAAGTTAAGGTCCCATTGTTCTTTTGCTGTGATTCTTGTTACTACTGACGTTGCTGTTTTCTGTCTTTGCTGGTTCTTTCTAATCTACCATTTGTCATTATTGGCATATGATCATCTCAGGGTCACAAGATGGCTGCTGTAAAACCAAATATCATATTCTCACAAAACAAGGAGGAAGCAGAAAAAGAGCCCAAATGGTCATTTTCCTAATGCCTATTTATCTTTTCTCAGAGAAAAATATCATTCTCATAAGCACAATAACAGCCTTCCCTTAATTACTCATTTGCCAAAACAGACTGATATGACCATTCATAAGACAATTCATGGCAAAGAGGGATATGATAATGATTGTCTTAGCCTAACAAGGATTTATCCACTCAAGCTGAATGCTTCACTCCTCAAAAAAGTCATAAAGTTCTATGAGCAAGGAAGAACTACTAAGTGACTGTTAAGTAAACCATCAGAATTGTTTGTCCAAGACCATACGATTCTTTCTTTCCACTGGAAATGGAATTCATTGCCTTAGGTCTTTTTCAATAGTGTACTATTACTGTTGGGGCTGGCTCTGTGCTTGAAAACCAGCTGAAAACCAGTTATAACCTGTTACAAGTGCTATATCTGTTTGCAGTTAAGAAATGCAGAATTCAAAGTGATCTCCTAGCTTGTAAGCCAACTGAGATTCACTGTCCCTCTTCTATAAAAAAAAATGAGCTAATGTGTCCAGAAACTAACTCTAGTAAAGTGGGGTTTAACATTACCCTTTCTTATGAGTTTCGTCAAATTATTTTGGTTGTTAACATGGTGATAATTAAAAGTCAAGGTAAATTTTAAATATTAAGAATTCTGATGTATTGAGCTTGAATTATGCCACCATGCTTATGTAAAAATGAAAGTGGCACCATGGTTACACTGAGAAAAGTTTCTCAGTTGTAACCATTTTGATTTCTTCTTTCCTGTGACCTCCTTCCCTGTTGTCTTGAAGCACAGCAAAAGGATACTGCATGTCTTCTTACTGTAGTGCTGAGGTTACTGAAGTTATATAAAACACATCTCAGTCTCTTGTTTCTTGGAAGGAAAGTCCTGCTAGTTGACTGACAATTCTAAGCAGGGAGAATTAAGAGAAATGTGTTTCATGTTTTGCACACAAGTGAAGAATTTGTATAATCACGACTTCACAGCTGTGATCTCAAAAAAGAAGGAATTTCTCTCTTTCTATTTTTCTTGCAATTAACGTAAGAACACTCTAAATCTCTAAGCTTCTGAAGCGTTAGTAGAGATGGTCTAGTAAAGATGTAGTTGTAATGTTTTACCCATTTAGCATGTGTTTATTTTTCCTTATGTACTCCAAGGTGACATATTTGTTCAGCTCAGTGATCTTACAGCTAAAACAATCATTCATTAGTAAAAGGAGAAGCAATCTCAACCTAACAAATCAGAAGTGTTTCTTATTATTTTATACTGAGTTGAATATTTGACTCTTAACACTTTTTGCTACATACAAAACACAAGTCTCTTGAAGGGTTCCTCATAAGTGCATTATACAAGGATTTAGTATGTCCTAAGCACTTAAAGATTTGACATTCAACTGTAGTAGTATCCATGTTGGTTACTTTTCTTACGAGCCCCATGATGAGTTGGAGAAACACTGAAAGAATTAAGAGTATCAGGTTCTATTAAATTGTTACATGTATCTTGCTTAAGTTTGTGCTCATTTATTTATATCCAACTACATAAAGCAAATTTGGAGGAAAAAAAAGAATAATAAATAAATAAGAATGAGGTCTCCAAATATTGTCAGACGAAGATGTCCTCCATATATTAAATTATAAACCAGAATGTCTAAAACACTATACCATTAAATCACAGGTACAGTCAGTTCTGTATATCCAACGGTTCCATAACCTGCAGATATGGAAGCCCGACTGTACTACACCATTTTACATACGGGACTTGAGCATCCGAGGATTTTCGGATCCATGGGGAGTCCTAAAACCAATCCCCCTGCAGATACCAAGGGACCATTGTATATGCTTATATCTGCATTTTTTACGTCTGAAAAAATATGTGCTAAATTATTACTGGTGGTAACATCTGAGTAGGGGGCAAAATTGCCTTCCACTTCATACACTTCTCTGACTGCATTTTTTGCATTCAGCTTACATTAGCTTACATTACTATTGTAAACAGAACAATTTAAACATGCTCTGCCTCTTGGGGTTGGCAACTCACCTGCACATGAGGTAGCCAGTCCTGTTGAAACCATGGGTACAGTGGACACCAAGAAGTCTGTCTAGAAAACAGGGAATATGGAATTAAGTAAGCGAAGTAGATACACTAAAAACGAGTTATACAATTTTCTGAAGAGTAGCCTTTATTAGTTACCACAACACTACCACTATCCTGAAAAGGAAAAACTCTGAAGAAAAGAGTGTTTTTGCAGGAACGTACTATAAAGAATTAACTACTATACCGTCAAAATTCATTGTCTCTGGGAAATTTTGCATAGCCTCCAATCAGATGCAATAGTGTGGACTGGAGAATGCCCATCAGGAACTGATCTGACTATAGAAAAAGGGAGTGGAAAAAAAAAACAGGCTATCAGAAGAACAGAATTTGTTTTTGAGTGAAACAAATGGAATGCCTTCACTTTTAATGCTCAATATTAAAAAGAACAAACGGTTTCTGAAGGGCTCTTGGGGTCCCCAAAGCACTTCCATTCCTTCTCTCCTTCACTGCTCCTCACACGCCACGGGTCTATGTGCCTGGGGAGTTCTCGGGTTAAGTAGCACCGTTCTTATTTCACAATGAAAAAGTAAGGCTTGAGAACGTAAGCCCAAGCTGCAGAGCAGGCAAACAGAAAAAAGACTAGAATCGAGTCTCAGATTTTTCCAACGATGCCACAGTATTTTGTGGTCCAGGACTTAAAAAAAATTATATGAGAGAGTAAATAAAAAACAACAACATGTAGCTGATCTCTGCAAAAGCTATGTCTGTGACTAGGTGGTGTCTGGCATTCGTCATCTCCTGCCTGGAATACTACCGCCCTACAATTCTAACAATCTCTTCTATTTCAACTGATCCTCCACATGGAAGATGTTCTCTCTCTAAAATATAAACTTGGCTGGATTGCTCTGTTGCTTAAAAATCTGTTGTAGCAATGCAACTTCCCTAACACGAAGCGTCTGCAACTTCTCCAGAGTCTCTGCCCCTGCCGTCAGTTCGGCATCGGCTACTGGTACCCCTTTCCAGACACTCATGGGTAGTGCCTACCTTTACCAACATTCTAGCACGACTATGTTATCTGGAGTTACGGACCACAGCCAGATCTCCACTTCAGCTGCTTCCTATCCAGGTGTTCTTGAGTGGGACATCACAGCAAGCACTGAAAAGAATTCTTCTTCACTCGGAGACTTTACTCTGGCACTCACTGACCGCCACACAGCTGCCTCCTCCATGTTTCTGGCAGCCCAGTATGATAAAACTTCAGACGCCAAGAACATGGTCCCTCTACATCCATCGCTTTCTGCCAGCCTTGCTCAGGGAACACCATCTCAGATTCCAAATCAGGGGCAGAGCCGCCTGTCACTTCCCTGCCAGGAAGGAAGCCAGGTATATTACTATAACCAAGGCACACTGGGGTCTTTACTGTATGGAGAACTTGGCTCCTGCCCGCAATCCTACGGCTCGGCGTCATACACAGGAAGTCGGGCCTCTGGGCAACCAGAAATGGGAATGGGACTGAAGGAGATTCAGCCCACAAATATCCGACCACCAGCTTCCACCTCTGCAGTCTGCCACCCTGTGCCTGCTCAACGCATCACAGAAACAAGTTTTCAAGGTGAGTATAACAAACGCCAGAGAAAGTTGAAGAATGAGGTCGGCATTCAAAAATGGGGTCAAATCGACAGCTGGGAAGGGGTGTAGAGGCAGGTAGAATTTAGATCCTGAGCCTTTAATAACCACTACCTTCGCTCAGTGCCCTCTGTTTTTAGACTCTACATGAGAACACCTAGGGCTTCCCTGGTGGCGCCGTGGTTAAGAATCCGCCTGCCAATGCAATGCGGGGGACACGGGTTCGAGCCCTGGTCTGCGGAGATCCCACATGCCGTGCAGCAACTAAGCGCATGTGCCACAACGACGGAGCCTGCATTCTAGAGCCCGTGAGCCTCAGCTACCGAAGCCCACGTGCCTACAGCCCATGCTCCGCAACAAGAGAAGCCACCGCGATGAGAAGCCCGCACACCGCAACCAAGAGTAGCCCCCGCTAGCCGCCAACTAGAGAAAGCCCGTGCACAGCAATGAGAGACCCAGTGCAGCCAAAAAAATAAATACGCAGAATAAATAAGTTCAAACAGTAAATAAATACATAAACATAAATTACAAAAAGAAGAACACCTAATGCAGGTGGGAAGGTGGGAGGGCCACTGTAGAGGTCATCTATGCTACATGTACAAGAACCCCGAGAGCACACCAATCGGTACCACACTTTTCACTGCTGTAGCCGATCGTTCCCCCTGTACTGCCACACTGCAGCACTCCCTTCCCTCATCTACTGCTATAGTCTCTTTGGAAGGTGTTTCAGAACTCTTGTTATGAGAGTGCCAGTTGAACTGTCCTCACTTCCTTCATTTATACCAGGATTGAAGACCTTGTGGTCCGAGATCCTGTCCAGAGAGCAAGCAGGCTAAGACTCTGTCTTTGCTGCTGTATTTCATCAGAAAGGGCTCTACCCCCTCTCCTAGTTCATGGTGTGACGTGTTCTTGGCCTCTCGGGAGAGTGGGGAGAATGGAAAGGACCCTATATGAGAATATGCTAGGCTCTGTAAAACATTTCAGGTTTTTAAAAATAAGACTCATTTTGTATTGGACTTATAACAGTCCTATGAAATACAAAGCGAGCCGAGAATCAGCGACAGGAAAGGCTCACCAGTAAGAATTACAACAGTCACCGCTTACCTCGTAGCATAGGGCACTGTCCATGATCCTTAAGAAGAGTTAGTAGAAATGCCTTGCCCATCTTGCCCCTGAACCCCTTGAAAGGTACACGACTGCTGTGTTGGTGTTTAGGGGGAGCATCTCACTTACCAGGGACTGACTTCTCCCTTGATCCCTTTGTAGGGATGGAGACCTCCCCCCTGGTGATGAAAAATTCCCTGGGATTGCAACCTCCAAGCCAGACGTTTTGTGTGACACAAAGTCAAGAACTCCCCAAGTCCTGCAGTAGCAGAAACAGCCACATACTTGAGAGTAACCCACCATCTGAACTTGGGGACATTTCAGTGACAGCTCCAGTCCAGAGTGCCAGGCGTCTCCTGGCCCTGCCTCCAGCTCCAAGCCAGGGACAAATAGAGAGTAAGCACGTGGATGATATCAAAACCAAGCTTTCAAAGCCTCTGGATGCCTACCAGATCCCAACAGAGAACCAAGATCCTCCACTACTCCCTTTAGGAATCCCTGATATTCACCAGCCGCTGGCCTGCACCGATCCCCTCAGCCAAGAGGAGCAGCCTGGTTCTGAAAATGCTGATCTGGGAGAGAACAGCCGGAGTCGTCAGGACCTAGGGACACTTGAAAATGGGACTGAACCTAGCAGTGGTCTTGCAGACATTACTACACTGGCGGAGGATATTCACCTTCCCCAGCTCTTTAATCCTTTGAAAGAGCTTGATCAATCCCAAGGTCCCAACGTGATCAAAGCTAAAGACACCAGAGCCATTAAGGTGAATCAGGTGCAGGAAAAGCCAAGTGTCATAAAGGTTCCCTCTGATCAACCCAGGAAGAACAAACAGAAAGCCTCTGAGCCTATCAGTGGCGCTCCCAAGGCCAAAATCCAGCCAAAGAATCCAGAGTGCCTGTTAGGGGGAGAAGTGGTTACCTGCCACGCTGCAGTCAGTGACAGGGCTCCTGTGAACACGGCCAAGCACTCTCAAGGCAAACCTCAGAAAGCTGCATCCAGAAAGATCAGCAAAACTAAGAGCCACGGGCAGGAAAAGACCAAAAGGACCAGAGGGAGAAACAAGGCTGAAGAGAACAAGCAGTCAGGGAACAAAGTCAAGGCAGAAGAGAAGCCAGCAATCCCCCACACGAAGCGAAAGGAACACCAAACTGAGCTTCTCCAACAGAGCTTTCAAAAGCCTCGAACCTCCCTTGGCGTGCGCATGCTGGAGTCTGTGAAGGTTCTTCATGCGCTGGGGAAGAAGAATGAGACGAAAACTGGGCTCTCTTCCTGTCGGCTCTTGGGAAAGTCAAGCAACCCCAAAGACCCCCAGCCACCCCCAGCTATCCAGCCATGGCGGCATACCCCACGTGAGGGGAAGGGTCCTGAGAAAACGCAAGTCCAAGCCCAGAAACCAGACAGCAGTGCTGAAACAGAGTGTCCATCTCCAGCCCAGTATGAGCGGCCTCCTCCTGGGAAGGTCAAGTTGATACCTCTGCCTTTTTCTGCCTGGGACAAGCCTCAAGCTCGACCCGCTCCTCGGAGGCCACAGTCTCTGGCCTCACATCGGCCTGCTGGGGCTTACCGTGCCCAGCCTGGTTCTACTGACTCAGCTCAACCTGCTGCAGTCAATTCATCCCAGCCAGCTCCTGCCTCTTTGCCAGGCCCCGCCAAACCAGCTCAGCCAACTGTGACCAACCCAACCCAACCGGCTTGGACCAACCACACCCAGCCTCGTGTCCCTCAGTCTGCTGCTCCTAGGCCTGCACCCTCCAAAACTTCATCTGGCCCTCCTCTCCAGCGGGAGCCTGTTCCCCCTGCTGTGAATAAGCGCCAGGCCCCACCCAAGCTCCAAACCCAATTTCTACTCCAAGACTTCAGCAAGCAACGAGTTCCATGGAGGGAACCCAACGTGCCTGAGCCAGTCATGTCAAAGCCCATCGAACAAGAGCAGAGGCCAGAGCGAGAGGCCATGAAGAGGCGGGCTCAACAACAACGGGAGAATGCTGCCAGATACACCTCTTCGGGCAAGCTGCAATTTTTCACCGAGAGGGAAAACGAAATGGAAATTGCCGACTACTACGGATACGTCAAGTGAGAGCTGCTAGGATTCTTGGTGCCACCTTGGCTACCAGCTGTTCTTCCATACACAGGTAAGACAGGTATAGAACTGAATAAGTAAATGGAATACAATTAATAGACGAGTAACAAACCTTTCGAATTTTCAGATGCTGCTAACTGGGGCGTGAGAAAGGAAGGACTGAAAGTTGGATGGGAGAATGAAGGAAAGGGGTAAAAACTGAGCAAAGAGGAAGGAACTTGGCCCAGGGCTAGGAAGGCCAAAAGAGACGTATGGATTTAGGAAAGGAAGCAGGAGTGAGGATGAAATGGCAGAAGTAAAAAGCAGGGTCAGAGGTCTGGGTTGAAAGAACACAATTGGAGTAGAGTTGAAGGTGACAGAAGAGGAGTCTAGGTTTACTAGGAGAAATAGAAAAAGTCTCTCGGGGACGCTGGCCTTAAGTCTCACAACCACCAGATAGGTATTTCAGAAAACAAGAGGTTCAGGACACATCTCTGAAAGGTCTGAGTCGCCTTATTCAGGTGTGACTGTAGTGGGGGAATAGGGAAATCTACCAGAGAAGTGGCTAGGGCTCAGAGTTATCCTAGGGGCAGCTGACGACAGGGGCAGAGCCAAGGGAACTGCTGGATCAGGAGGCCCACGAACAAATCAGGGGCATAGCCGCCTGTCACTTCCCTGCCAGGAAGGAAGCCAGGTATATTACTATAACCAAGGCACACTGGGGTCTTTACTGTATGGAGAACTTGGCTCCTGCCCGCAATCCTACGGCTCGGCGTCATACACAGGAAGTCGGGCCTCTGGGCAACCAGAAATGGGAATGGGACTGAAGGAGATTCAGCCCACAAATATCCGACCACCAGCTTCCACCTCTGCAGTCTGCCACCCTGTGCCTGCTCAACGCATCACAGAAACAAGTTTTCAAGGTGAGTATAACAAACGCCAGAGAAAGTTGAAGAATGAGGTCGGCATTCAAAAATGGGGTCAAATCGACAGCTGGGAAGGGGTGTAGAGGCAGGTAGAATTTAGATCCTGAGCCTTTAATAACCACTACCTTCGCTCAGTGCCCTCTGTTTTTAGACTCTACATGAGAACACCTAGGGCTTCCCTGGTGGCGCCGTGGTTAAGAATCTGCCTGCCAATGCAATGCGGGGGACACGGGTTCGAGCCCTGGTCTGCGGAGATCCCACATGCCGTGCAGCAACTAAGCGCATGTGCCACAACGACGGAGCCTGCATTCTAGAGCCCGTGAGCCTCAGCTACCGAAGCCCACGTGCCTACAGCCCATGCTCCGCAACAAGAGAAGCCACCGCGATGAGAAGCCCGCACACCGCAACCAAGAGTAGCCCCCGCTAGCCGCCAACTAGAGAAAGCCCGTGCACAGCAATGAGAGACCCAGTGCAGCCAAAAAAATAAATACGCAGAATAAATAAGTTCAAACAGTAAATAAATACATAAACATAAATTACAAAAAGAAGAACACCTAATGCAGGTGGGAAGGTGGGAGGGCCACTGTAGAGGTCATCTATGCTACATGTACAAGAACCCCGAGAGCACACCAATCGGTACCACACTTTTCACTGCTGTAGCCGATCGTTCCCCCTGTACTGCCACACTGCAGCACTCCCTTCCCTCATCTACTGCTATAGTCTCTTTGGAAGGTGTTTCAGAACTCTTGTTATGAGAGTGCCAGTTGAACTGTCCTCACTTCCTTCATTTATACCAGGATTGAAGACCTTGTGGTCCGAGATCCTGTCCAGAGAGCAAGCAGGCTAAGACTCTGTCTTTGCTGCTGTATTTCATCAGAAAGGGCTCTACCCCCTCTCCTAGTTCATGGTGTGACGTGTTCTTGGCCTCTCGGGAGAGTGGGGAGAATGGAAAGGACCCTATATGAGAATATGCTAGGCTCTGTAAAACATTTCAGGTTTTTAAAAATAAGACTCATTTTGTATTGGACTTATAACAGTCCTATGAAATACAAAGCGAGCCGAGAATCAGCGACAGGAAAGGCTCACCAGTAAGAATTACAACAGTCACCGCTTACCTCGTAGCATAGGGCACTGTCCATGATCCTTAAGAAGAGTTAGTAGAAATGCCTTGCCCATCTTGCCCCTGAACCCCTTGAAAGGTACACGACTGCTGTGTTGGTGTTTAGGGGGAGCATCTCACTTACCAGGGACTGACTTCTCCCTTGATCCCTTTGTAGGGATGGAGACCTCCCCCCTGGTGATGAAAAATTCCCTGGGATTGCAACCTCCAAGCCAGACGTTTTGTGTGACACAAAGTCAAGAACTCCCCAAGTCCTGCAGTAGCAGAAACAGCCACATACTTGAGAGTAACCCACCATCTGAACTTGGGGACATTTCAGTGACAGCTCCAGTCCAGAGTGCCAGGCGTCTCCTGGCCCTGCCTCCAGCTCCAAGCCAGGGACAAATAGAGAGTAAGCACGTGGATGATATCAAAACCAAGCTTTCAAAGCCTCTGGATGCCTACCAGATCCCAACAGAGAACCAAGATCCTCCACTACTCCCTTTAGGAATCCCTGATATTCACCAGCCGCTGGCCTGCACCGATCCCCTCAGCCAAGAGGAGCAGCCTGGTTCTGAAAATGCTGATCTGGGAGAGAACAGCCGGAGTCGTCAGGACCTAGGGACACTTGAAAATGGGACTGAACCTAGCAGTGGTCTTGCAGACATTACTACACTGGCGGAGGATATTCACCTTCCCCAGCTCTTTAATCCTTTGAAAGAGCTTGATCAATCCCAAGGTCCCAACGTGATCAAAGCTAAAGACACCAGAGCCATTAAGGTGAATCAGGTGCAGGAAAAGCCAAGTGTCATAAAGGTTCCCTCTGATCAACCCAGGAAGAACAAACAGAAAGCCTCTGAGCCTATCAGTGGCGCTCCCAAGGCCAAAATCCAGCCAAAGAAACCAGAGTGCCTGTTAGGGGGAGAAGTGGTTACCTGCCACGCTGCAGTCAGTGACAGGGCTCCTGTGAACACGGCCAAGCACTCTCAAGGCAAACCTCAGAAAGCTGCATCCAGAAAGATCAGCAAAACTAAGAGCCACGGGCAGGAAAAGACCAAAAGGACCAGAGGGAGAAACAAGGCTGAAGAGAACAAGCAGTCAGGGAACAAAGTCAAGGCAGAAGAGAAGCCAGCAATCCCCCACACGAAGCGAAAGGAACACCAAACTGAGCTTCTCCAACAGAGCTTTCAAAAGCCTCGAACCTCCCTTGGCGTGCGCATGCTGGAGTCTGTGAAGGTTCTTCATGCGCTGGGGAAGAAGAATGAGACGAAAACTGGGCTCTCTTCCTGTCGGCTCTTGGGAAAGTCAAGCAACCCCAAAGACCCCCAGCCACCCCCAGCTATCCAGCCATGGCGGCATACCCCACGTGAGGGGAAGGGTCCTGAGAAAACGCAAGTCCAAGCCCAGAAACCAGACAGCAGTGCTGAAACAGAGTGTCCATCTCCAGCCCAGTATGAGCGGCCTCCTCCTGGGAAGGTCAAGTTGATACCTCTGCCTTTTTCTGCCTGGGACAAGCCTCAAGCTCGACCCGCTCCTCGGAGGCCACAGTCTCTGGCCTCACATCGGCCTGCTGGGGCTTACCGTGCCCAGCCTGGTTCTACTGACTCAGCTCAACCTGCTGCAGTCAATTCATCCCAGCCAGCTCCTGCCTCTTTGCCAGGCCCCGCCAAACCAGCTCAGCCAACTGTGACCAACCCAACCCAACCGGCTTGGACCAACCACACCCAGCCTCGTGTCCCTCAGTCTGCTGCTCCTAGGCCTGCACCCTCCAAAACTTCATCTGGCCCTCCTCTCCAGCGGGAGCCTGTTCCCCCTGCTGTGAATAAGCGCCAGGCCCCACCCAAGCTCCAAACCCAATTTCTACTCCAAGACTTCAGCAAGCAACGAGTTCCATGGAGGGAACCCAACGTGCCTGAGCCAGTCATGTCAAAGCCCATCGAACAAGAGCAGAGGCCAGAGCGAGAGGCCATGAAGAGGCGGGCTCAACAACAACGGGAGAATGCTGCCAGATACACCTCTTCGGGCAAGCTGCAATTTTTCACCGAGAGGGAAAACGAAATGGAAATTGCCGACTACTACGGATACGTCAAGTGAGAGCTGCTAGGATTCTTGGTGCCACCTTGGCTACCAGCTGTTCTTCCATACACAGGTAAGACAGGTATAGAACTGAATAAGTAAATGGAATACAATTAATAGACGAGTAACAAACCTTTCGAATTTTCAGATGCTGCTAACTGGGGCGTGAGAAAGGAAGGACTGAAAGTTGGATGGGAGAATGAAGGAAAGGGGTAAAAACTGAGCAAAGAGGAAGGAACTTGGCCCAGGGCTAGGAAGGCCAAAAGAGACGTATGGATTTAGGAAAGGAAGCAGGAGTGAGGATGAAATGGCAGAAGTAAAAAGCAGGGTCAGAGGTCTGGGTTGAAAGAACACAATTGGAGTAGAGTTGAAGGTGACAGAAGAGGAGTCTAGGTTTACTAGGAGAAATAGAAAAAGTCTCTCGGGGACGCTGGCCTTAAGTCTCACAACCACCAGATAGGTATTTCAGAAAACAAGAGGTTCAGGACACATCTCTGAAAGGTCTGAGTCGCCTTATTCAGGTGTGACTGTAGTGGGGGAATAGGGAAATCTACCAGAGAAGTGGCTAGGGCTCAGAGTTATCCTAGGGGCAGCTGACGACAGGGGCAGAGCCAAGGGAACTGCTGGATCAGGAGGCCCACGAACAAATCAGGGGCATAGCCGCCTGTCACTTCCCTGCCAGGAAGGAAGCCAGGTATATTACTATAACCAAGGCACACTGGGGTCTTTACTGTATGGAGAACTTGGCTCCTGCCCGCAATCCTACGGCTCGGCGTCACACACAGGAAGTAGGGCCTCTGGGCAACCAGAAATGGGAATGGGACTGAAGGAGATTCAGCCCACAAATATCCGACCACCAGCTTCCACCTCTGCAATCTGCCACCCTGTGTCTGCTCAACGCATCACAGAAACAAGTTTTCAAGGTGAGTATACAGACGGCAGAGAAAAGTTGAACAATGAGGTCAGCATTGAAAAATGGGGTCAAATCGACAGCTGGGAAGGGGTGTAGAGACAGGTAGAATTTAGATCCTGAGCCTTTAATAACCACTACCTTCTCTCAGTGCTCTCTGTTTTTAGACTCTATATGAGAACACCTAGGGCTTCCCTGGTGGCGCCTGCCAATGCAGGGGACACGGGTTCGAGCCCTGGTCTGCGAAGATCCCACATGCCGTGCAGCAACTAAGCGCATGTGCCACAACGACGGAGCCTGCATTCTAGAGCCCGTGAGCCTCAACTACCGAAGCCCACGTGCCTACAGCCCATGCTCCGCAACAAGAGAAGCCACCGCGATGAGATGCCCGCACACCGCAACCAAGAGTAGCCCCCGCTAGCCGCCAACTAGAGAAAGCCCGTGCACAGCAATGAGAGACCCAGTGCAGCCAAAAAAATAAATACGTAGAATAAATAAGTTCAAACAGTAAATAAATACATAAACATAAATTACAAAAAAAAAGAACACCTAATGCAGGTGGGAAGGTGGGAGGGCCACTGTAGAGGTCATCTATGCTACATGTACAAGAACCCCGAGAGCACACCAATCGGTACCACACTTTTCACTGCTGTAGCCGATCATTCCCCCGGTACTGCCACACTGTAGCACTCCCTTCCCTCATCTACTGCTATAGTCTCTTTGGAAGGTGTTTCAGAACTCTTGTTATGAGAGTGCCAGTTGAACTGTCCTCACTTCCTTCATTTACACCAGGAGTGAAGACCTTGTGGTCCGAGATCCTGTCCAGAGAGCAAGCAGGCTAAGACTCTGTCTTTGCTGATGTATTTCATCAGAAAGGGCTCTACCCCCTCTCCTAGTTCATGGTGTGAAGTGTTCTTGGCCTCTCGGGAGAGTGGGGAGAATGGAAAGGACCCTATATGAGAATGCTAGGCTCTGTAAAACATTTCAGGTTTTTAAAAATAAGACTCATTTTGTATTGGACTGACAACAGTCCTATGAAATACAAAGAAAGCCGAGAATCAGTGACAGGAAAGGATCACCAGTAAGAACTACAACAGTCACCGCTTACCTCGTAGCACAGGGCGCTGTCCGTGATCCTTAAGAAGAGTTAGTAGAAATGCCTTGCCCATCTTGCCCCTGAACCCCTTGAAAGGTACACGACTGCTGTGTTGGTGTTTAGGGGGAGCATCTCACTTACCAGGGACTGACTTCTCCCTTGATTCCTCTGTAGTGATGGAGACTTCCCCGCTGATGAAAAATTCCCTGGGATTGCAACCTCCAAGCCAGACAGCTTTCCTATGGAATGACAGAGAACTTGTCAAGGTGAAACACCAGTCTGCGGGAGAAAGGGAAGAAGAGAATGATGGAAATCGTTTCTGGGAAACTATTTTTACATTATGTGTTGTTTGTTCCCGGTAAATAAACTGAAATCTTCTTAACAGTAAAACAAAATCGAAACCACTAAAGCCAATAATACAGGAGTATAACGTTCGAAAAAAATTTCTTTGGCTGCGCAGCATGTGGGATCTTAGCTCCCCAACCAGGGATTGAACCCACGCCTGCTGCATTGCAAGCGCAGAGTCTTCACCACGGGACCACCGGGGAAGTCCCAGGACTATCACTTTTAAAGGAGAAGGTACAAACCCCTCGGTTCTATGAACTGGAGATTTTTAGTAAGAAGTCAATATATTTGTTGTTAGGCACATTTTATGTTAGGCTGTCTCCCTGCACAGGATGCAGGCGCCTTGAGAATGGAAGTCATATCCCTCTATAGTACGTCCCTCTTCTTTCTGCTTTGCAGTTTGCTGCTCCACTTGTTCAACCCCACCTAGTAATAACCTATACTTCCCTTGTTCCTGTTTTCCCATCTGGAAAACAGACAAAAGGACACCAAACAACGCAAAGGTCTCAACAAATAAGGGATATCCAAAACCAGAGATGGCCAGAACTTCTGTACCCCTGATGAAATAGTCCTCATACAAAACCTGATAATCAAATTCCTTAATGCTAGGAATCACAGTGAAAAATAGTATCTGAACTGACTTCTGTCAGATGAGTGAGAACTAAGGTTAATTCAGTGTATCTGAAGCATAGAAAGTGAGGGCAAAAGTGGCACAAGATGGGACTAGAGAAGCAGAGAGGATTCTAGACCACGCAGAGTCTTCAAGGCCAACAGTGTGTTTTCTATTCTCAAAACAATGTTTGTGAGCGATGTTTATGAGCACCGTTCCAACTTGCTTTGAAGGTTTCTTGTGTGAAGAGTGGATTGGAAGGAAACAAGATATATATGGACACTAGTTAGGACCTAATCGCAACAGACAGGCAAGTTCAGTATTAGGAAGTTGAGGAAGAGCTGGCTGACAGATTCCAAAGAAATTCAGGAGATGAACTGAAGCGGGCTTAATGGGGTAGGAGATGGAGGAAAGGAAGGTCTTAGGGAATTCAAGGGTTTACTGCACACATGAGCAAAGTCTCAAAATTAATCATTTGAACGTACAGAGGCGGATCTCCCAAATGACACCGGTTAGGAAGCAACGGTACGCCCTTTAGAATTCCTAGAGACAACACAAATCAACTGTTTCGATGGAAAATTCGGCGGGACTCTTGACTTCCATGGGAATACAGAGAAAAGAGACACTGATCTGGCTTGCAGGTATATTTAGGAAGTTGTTAGCCGGACATCACCTACTAGTATCATGTAAGTAGGCCGTCCGAAGTAGGAAGCTTAGGGGAAAAACCTGGAGGAAAACTTAAAAGCTGAAGCCACACCTCTACACTACACCACCTTTCACAATTTCTTCTCAGATAAGCATCATCCCCATCAGTGAAGAAACTCGTACCTCATAATAGGAAAAACAGGCCTAAAGATTCAATGTGTGTCTTGGGGGGTCCCATCTATGCGATATCTTCCTGGGACCAGAAAAGGCCCCAGGAAGATCAATCTCTGCACCCCTGAAAGCTTACCACCAAGGAAAATGACTAGGTCCATAGATTTCCTCCCTCAAACCAGCTTACCTCACACATAGATCATTAGCAACTCCGCCCTTACTCACATTATCACAGTCACAAGAGTGGTTAGGGAGAAAAGCACTGACCAGGGGAACTAAAACAGAGGCAATCCAGGCCAAGCTGGGCTGGTGGCAGATATCTGCTCCTTACGCTCGGGTGCATAATGCGACTCACCACAGTGCCTTTTTCACAGACCCTTTTGAACGTTTCTCCACAGAATCCAACAGCTCAAGTTAGCTCATGACGCTTCAAGGTCAACAGTCGTCAAGAGAAAAACATGCAATATGTCTTACAATGTTGGATTCCTTACAAACAGGACAAGGAGATAACCATGTAGACAAAACCAGAGCATTTGAAAACATCTGTATTCTACAAACACACCAGTGAATGCTATAAATAAGGTACTATGACATAAAACAAAATGAAAACTAGATGTGAGACTGTTCTCTTCAGTGTACAGACTTCATGGCAGTTGCTGCACACTATCTAGCTACTTAGATCTTTAACTCTCTGTTCTGTTAATACCAAATGAGGCCCAAGTGTGTCAACCTGTTTCCCACAGAAACCAAAAAGTCTACATGCATCTCTTTTCTCCTGTGCCCTTTTCACCTTACCTGCTCCCAATTCTCCACCAACGTCCTCCTCTTTCTCTAATTATTCTCCTCTTCATTTTGCTTGGCCTTGCCCCCAAGCATGCAAGACAGAGAGTCCTAGAGGTCCAAGATTCTAGAGTGGCTGTTTGCAAGGCGGAGGAGATTACAGTAACTGCCGCACTGTATATACTTCTGTGCAAAGAAAAAGGGACAGTGTTCAGAATGTCTCTCACATATAACAAGAGCTGGAGATGGCAGGATACCTGTGTGGCCCAAGGAACTAGAGCTAGCAAATTACGGGCCAAACAATTGCAACCAAAGGCTGGAAGAGGAAAGGTCTGCAACCAGCTCTGTCTCCTAGCTCTCTGGTATTTGCTGCCAACGGGCAGAGTCTATTTCGTGAGGCATCAAGCACTGAAAAGAAGACTCCTGCTGCTGGAAGTTGACAGGAAGTAACGTCCAATGCAAGATCAAGGCTTGTCCTCGAAGCAATGCCCATAATGGAAGAAAAAAAAACAAGAGAAAGCGGAAGAGAAATGTTAAGTCGCAAGTCCAACCTGGCCCCCAGCCTAGCCCAGCCCAAGGAAGGTAGGAGTCAAGGAGAAGAAACTAAAAGAGAAGAGCCTTGGACCACAACATTCTCCACAAGGTACACTCAACAAACTTCACCCTACTCTTGAACCAAGTTACAAAGAGAGCTTCTTAATCCCTACTTTGGCTCCTTAAAAGCTGCTATCAGTTCACTCATTAGACACATATGATTTCAGAACAACTGTAATAGTTCAAACTAGATGGCTCTTTCCTTCCTAAGGATTATTAATTAAATAAGATCTATATAGCTCTAAGTATATGATACATAAAATAGAATACTCTGTAGAATGTAAGTAACTCTTAGTTCAGTGTATTAATGAACGTCTGTAAGAAATGTTGCAATGATTTCCCTAATGGAAGAGCCTGGGGGAGGTAAATCTGTCTTCTAGGATTTCCTCCCCAGAGCTCAGAAACTCAGGTGTTGTTTTAGCTCTCCTACACTCTCTTCACCCAAGCCCGCCTTCCTGTTGGGGATCGGACCTCCCTATTGGCTCTCTCATACCTTTCAACTGCCTGCTTTGTGACATCACTCTCCTACCAAACCTACTACCACTTGGTAGAGTCTTGGGGTTTCCGTGGAGCTGTTTGGACCAGTAACCAGTGACCTCTGTACTGGACACGTGCGCCGTTCAGCTGCAGCCACTCAGACATCCTCTAGTGTTGTCTCCTCATCCCTTGTACCTGCAGTGGATGCTTCCTCTTCTCTGACCATGTCAGGTAAGAAAAGAAACTTTGGAAAGTTTTGCGTTCGATTTCTTTTGCCCCTAAATTGAGTAGGAGATTCAAAATAGCATGGAATAATGAGGGAAAGTATTGAACTACAAGTCTGGAGACCTAATTTCACTTTTGACTTTGACGTTTACTATCTGTGTGACTTTGGACAAATCACTGGCTGTCTCACAAAGCCTGTTGCTTTCCTTAACTGTTACGTTAGGATACCACATTGGGTTGATCACTCTGATCCCCTTCTTTTCCAGTATTGAGCCTTAAAGGGTACCCATGTAGAAAACGAAATCAGACACTTCTCAAGAGTGTTTCAACAGAAACGTAGAAAAGCCAGGGGACATAGAAAACTAGCAATATATACCAAGATGTTTCATCTCTAATGGTCTCCCTCCACTAGGATTTCGACTAGTTGAAAAGAGAGAATAGGGAGAGAGGATGGAGAGTACTGGGCTCTACAGGGAGGCACAGAGTCGAGCGTAAGGAAGTTTAGGATGGTTTTCATTAGCACAGGCCAACAGGCACCAAGAGATGGGAGAAAATGTAAGAATGAAGAGGGAAAGCATAGAGGAGCTCTCAAGAAAAACGGAGTTTGCAATGGAATGCTGATGGGAACCAAAGATTTTCAATTAAAGCAGAAACAGCACAGAGGGAAACCTGCTCAGAGCAGGGCAAAACCAAGTTGATGGTAGCAAACCCTTACATTAACAGACGAAGAAGGAAAGTAAGGCCAGAACAGGGGATCGCCAGGAAAGGCAGCTTATCAGAAAAGTCATACTCCGTTTTCTTTCTTTTATTGCCTCTCTGAATACAGTTGGCCACTTGACAGTTTTGAATATAAACGTTTTAGAAATACGTTTTAGAAATGATGCCTCCTATAAACAAGCAACCACAGTGGTTATCTAGGGGGCTGCTTTTCAGTGTTTTATTCTTTCTAATTTTTAAACTAGGTAGACATTTCGCCAATTCAACATTTTAAGTGATATCTTCTAAATTGAATCAGAAGGACTATTTTCCTTTGTGTGATATGTAGGTTCTAGGGCAAGGCTGCTTTTCATTTTTACAGTTATTTCCTTCCTAACACAGAGAGCACATTGATCAACAGCCATCGTTCGCTTGTAGATCTTAGCTACCGAAGAAGAAGAAGAAGAAGAAAAAGTCAAGCCCCACATCTCTAATTCCCCCCCACTTAGGGAATTCCCTGGCGGTCCAGTGCTTAGGACTCGGTGCTTTCACGGCCAGGGCCACGCGGCGCGGCCAAAGAAACAAAACAAACAAACATCCACGTTTATCGAAAACCATATTGTGGAGTCCTGTGGATTTTCTTACATTTGAAAATCTTTTTTAATGGGATTCTAGGCATGATGGTTTTTTGAGGTTTTGGGATGCCATCTTCTTGGATGCTGAAGATGATTCTAATCTAAGTTCTAGGATAAATCCAAAAACCTTCCTGATACATTTTAAGCTTCCTTTCTGCTTATTATATAAGCTATATTCATTGAAATATATATTTCTCCTAGGCTTAATACCTCTTACTTGCTGGGTAAAAATATGAAGGAGCACAATAATGAAACTCTTTTACACTTATTATTTTGCCGTCTGCTTCGCACCGGTTTTCATTGAAATACTTGTCTATGTGTGTTGTGGCTACCTATACATGCACATTTATTGCATTCTGTTGCTTGTTATGCATTTTTTACTGACATACCTTCTCTGTCTGTATGCATTGGCTAGGAATTCATTCACCTCTATCACCTCCATCGTGTTTTCTGGTTAATAGTATTCACTAAAATAGAGTGGGCAAAATTCACTTTCATAATGTTGCATGGATGGTACAGAATGCCATTTGTTAGTAAATTCATTAGGCTTCGATACTTGCCACATACCCCAGTTTTCATTAATATCTATGGATTTCTTTTTCGTTAACGTAATATGCTTGTCATGATTTTTCTTTGTCTTTCTAGAACTTATTGTATCTTCCTCCATATAAACCATACGCAATAGATCAGCTTATTCATCTATTAATTATTACTGCTATTATTATTGGTGGTGGTGTTATAACCACTTTATAGATGAGTAATCTGAAGGAATCAGATAACTTTTCCCTTTCCAAAAGCACTTAAGAAATCCACTTTCGGGTAATCATTTTGAGGTAGGATGAGAAACCAGGCTTGAAGAGGGCAAAAATGACTCTTTCAATTCACCAGTTGGACTGAGCTGTACGTCACCTCTAGGTAATAGCGTGGGAACTGCACAAGCAAAGGGAGACACTGAAGACGACAATGGTAATAGCCGTACTGTTTTCTAATGGACAAAAAAAATGCCTATATTATAAGTTCTGTTTCTCCTGCTTTCTGGCAGTATCATGCTCAGAGTGGAGTCCTGGCAAGGAAGTCAGGATACTTAGGTTCTGAAACCTGGTAATGATACTAACATAATGAGAGAACTTGAACAAGTCAACCCGACCTCTCTGAGCCTCAGTTTCCTTACTCACGAAATGAGACTGAGAACATCGAAGTTCTCTAAGGGCCTCCTAGTTCTAAAATGCTTCCAGTCTAGGAAATAGCATAGAAGTCAATACGAGTGCAGGCTGAAGGGAAAGACAGGGCAGGGAGAAGGTTGCTTCCAGCCTAGAGAACAATCTCTGAACCACACCACTTGGCTCTTCTGCCCGTCTGTGCCCAAGATTGGGAGCACAGGCAGTTAATAGAGAAGAGTGGAAAACTGCTCAGTCCTTACAGCCATCATTAACTGTCTGATTTTGGGTTTCTCAGGAAGTAGTGATAGTAGAGGTGTCCTGATAGCAAGAACCTTCAGATGATGCCGTTCCTCAAACGTAGTGAGAATTTCTCAACCTCCCTGAGTTTGTCATGACCCTCTTGTTCTTACAGAAAATTTCCAACATCCATCTCTACGTGGAACTCTAAATTCTCTGCAGCACTCTCCTCCTGTGGTGAGCAATGCAACTTCCCTAACACGAAGTGTCTGCAACTTCTCCAGAGTCTCTGCCCCTGCCGTCAGTTCGGCATCGGCTACTGGTACCCCTTTCCAGACACTCATGGGTAGTGCCTACCTTTACCAACATTCTAGCACGACTATGTTATCTGGAGTTACGGACCACAGCCAGATCTCCACTTCAGCTGCTTCCTATCCAGGTGTTCTTGAGTGGGACATCACAGCAAGCACTGAAAAGAATTCTTCTTCACTCGGAGACTTTACTCTGGCACTCACTGACCGCCACACAGCTGCCTCCTCCATGTTTCTGGCAGCCCAGTATGATAAAACTTCAGACGCCAAGAACATGGTCCCTCTACATCCATCGCTTTCTGCCAGCCTTGCTCAGGGAACACCATCTCAGATTCCAAATCAGGGGCAGAGCCGCCTGTCACTTCCCTGCCAGGAAGGAAGCCAGGTATATTACTATAACCAAGGCACACTGGGGTCTTTACTGTATGGAGAACTTGGCTCCTGCCCGCAATCCTACGGCTCGGCGTCATACACAGGAAGTCGGGCCTCTGGGCAACCAGAAATGGGAATGGGACTGAAGGAGATTCAGCCCACAAATATCCGACCACCAGCTTCCACCTCTGCAGTCTGCCACCCTGTGCCTGCTCAACGCATCACAGAAACAAGTTTTCAAGGTGAGTATAACAAACGCCAGAGAAAGTTGAAGAATGAGGTCGGCATTCAAAAATGGGGTCAAATCGACAGCTGGGAAGGGGTGTAGAGGCAGGTAGAATTTAGATCCTGAGCCTTTAATAACCACTACCTTCGCTCAGTGCCCTCTGTTTTTAGACTCTACATGAGAACACCTAGGGCTTCCCTGGTGGCGCCGTGGTTAAGAATCCGCCTGCCAATGCAATGCGGGGGACACGGGTTCGAGCCCTGGTCTGCGGAGATCCCACATGCCGTGCAGCAACTAAGCGCATGTGCCACAACGACGGAGCCTGCATTCTAGAGCCCGTGAGCCTCAGCTACCGAAGCCCACGTGCCTACAGCCCATGCTCCGCAACAAGAGAAGCCACCGCGATGAGAAGCCCGCACACCGCAACCAAGAGTAGCCCCCGCTAGCCGCCAACTAGAGAAAGCCCGTGCACAGCAATGAGAGACCCAGTGCAGCCAAAAAAATAAATACGCAGAATAAATAAGTTCAAACAGTAAATAAATACATAAACATAAATTACAAAAAGAAGAACACCTAATGCAGGTGGGAAGGTGGGAGGGCCACTGTAGAGGTCATCTATGCTACATGTACAAGAACCCCGAGAGCACACCAATCGGTACCACACTTTTCACTGCTGTAGCCGATCGTTCCCCCTGTACTGCCACACTGCAGCACTCCCTTCCCTCATCTACTGCTATAGTCTCTTTGGAAGGTGTTTCAGAACTCTTGTTATGAGAGTGCCAGTTGAACTGTCCTCACTTCCTTCATTTATACCAGGATTGAAGACCTTGTGGTCCGAGATCCTGTCCAGAGAGCAAGCAGGCTAAGACTCTGTCTTTGCTGCTGTATTTCATCAGAAAGGGCTCTACCCCCTCTCCTAGTTCATGGTGTGACGTGTTCTTGGCCTCTCGGGAGAGTGGGGAGAATGGAAAGGACCCTATATGAGAATATGCTAGGCTCTGTAAAACATTTCAGGTTTTTAAAAATAAGACTCATTTTGTATTGGACTTATAACAGTCCTATGAAATACAAAGCGAGCCGAGAATCAGCGACAGGAAAGGCTCACCAGTAAGAATTACAACAGTCACCGCTTACCTCGTAGCATAGGGCACTGTCCATGATCCTTAAGAAGAGTTAGTAGAAATGCCTTGCCCATCTTGCCCCTGAACCCCTTGAAAGGTACACGACTGCTGTGTTGGTGTTTAGGGGGAGCATCTCACTTACCAGGGACTGACTTCTCCCTTGATCCCTTTGTAGGGATGGAGACCTCCCCCCTGGTGATGAAAAATTCCCTGGGATTGCAACCTCCAAGCCAGACGTTTTGTGTGACACAAAGTCAAGAACTCCCCAAGTCCTGCAGTAGCAGAAACAGCCACATACTTGAGAGTAACCCACCATCTGAACTTGGGGACATTTCAGTGACAGCTCCAGTCCAGAGTGCCAGGCGTCTCCTGGCCCTGCCTCCAGCTCCAAGCCAGGGACAAATAGAGAGTAAGCACGTGGATGATATCAAAACCAAGCTTTCAAAGCCTCTGGATGCCTACCAGATCCCAACAGAGAACCAAGATCCTCCACTACTCCCTTTAGGAATCCCTGATATTCACCAGCCGCTGGCCTGCACCGATCCCCTCAGCCAAGAGGAGCAGCCTGGTTCTGAAAATGCTGATCTGGGAGAGAACAGCCGGAGTCGTCAGGACCTAGGGACACTTGAAAATGGGACTGAACCTAGCAGTGGTCTTGCAGACATTACTACACTGGCGGAGGATATTCACCTTCCCCAGCTCTTTAATCCTTTGAAAGAGCTTGATCAATCCCAAGGTCCCAACGTGATCAAAGCTAAAGACACCAGAGCCATTAAGGTGAATCAGGTGCAGGAAAAGCCAAGTGTCATAAAGGTTCCCTCTGATCAACCCAGGAAGAACAAACAGAAAGCCTCTGAGCCTATCAGTGGCGCTCCCAAGGCCAAAATCCAGCCAAAGAATCCAGAGTGCCTGTTAGGGGGAGAAGTGGTTACCTGCCACGCTGCAGTCAGTGACAGGGCTCCTGTGAACACGGCCAAGCACTCTCAAGGCAAACCTCAGAAAGCTGCATCCAGAAAGATCAGCAAAACTAAGAGCCACGGGCAGGAAAAGACCAAAAGGACCAGAGGGAGAAACAAGGCTGAAGAGAACAAGCAGTCAGGGAACAAAGTCAAGGCAGAAGAGAAGCCAGCAATCCCCCACACGAAGCGAAAGGAACACCAAACTGAGCTTCTCCAACAGAGCTTTCAAAAGCCTCGAACCTCCCTTGGCGTGCGCATGCTGGAGTCTGTGAAGGTTCTTCATGCGCTGGGGAAGAAGAATGAGACGAAAACTGGGCTCTCTTCCTGTCGGCTCTTGGGAAAGTCAAGCAACCCCAAAGACCCCCAGCCACCCCCAGCTATCCAGCCATGGCGGCATACCCCACGTGAGGGGAAGGGTCCTGAGAAAACGCAAGTCCAAGCCCAGAAACCAGACAGCAGTGCTGAAACAGAGTGTCCATCTCCAGCCCAGTATGAGCGGCCTCCTCCTGGGAAGGTCAAGTTGATACCTCTGCCTTTTTCTGCCTGGGACAAGCCTCAAGCTCGACCCGCTCCTCGGAGGCCACAGTCTCTGGCCTCACATCGGCCTGCTGGGGCTTACCGTGCCCAGCCTGGTTCTACTGACTCAGCTCAACCTGCTGCAGTCAATTCATCCCAGCCAGCTCCTGCCTCTTTGCCAGGCCCCGCCAAACCAGCTCAGCCAACTGTGACCAACCCAACCCAGCCGGCTTGGACCAACCACACCCAGCCTCGTGTCCCTCAGTCTGCTGCTCCTAGGCCTGCACCCTCCAAAACTTCATCTGGCCCTCCTCTCCAGCGGGAGCCTGTTCCCCCTGCTGTGAATAAGCGCCAGGCCCCACCCAAGCTCCAAACCCAATTTCTACTCCAAGACTTCAGCAAGCAACGAGTTCCATGGAGGGAACCCAACGTGCCTGAGCCAGTCATGTCAAAGCCCATCGAACAAGAGCAGAGGCCAGAGCGAGAGGCCATGAAGAGGCGGGCTCAACAACAACGGGAGAATGCTGCCAGATACACCTCTTCGGGCAAGCTGCAATTTTTCACCGAGAGGGAAAACGAAATGGAAATTGCCGACTACTACGGATACGTCAAGTGAGAGCTGCTAGGATTCTTGGTGCCACCTTGGCTACCAGCTGTTCTTCCATACACAGGTAAGACAGGTATAGAACTGAATAAGTAAATGGAATACAATTAATAGACGAGTAACAAACCTTTCGAATTTTCAGATGCTGCTAACTGGGGCGTGAGAAAGGAAGGACTGAAAGTTGGATGGGAGAATGAAGGAAAGGGGTAAAAACTGAGCAAAGAGGAAGGAACTTGGCCCAGGGCTAGGAAGGCCAAAAGAGACGTATGGATTTAGGAAAGGAAGCAGGAGTGAGGATGAAATGGCAGAAGTAAAAAGCAGGGTCAGAGGTCTGGGTTGAAAGAACACAATTGGAGTAGAGTTGAAGGTGACAGAAGAGGAGTCTAGGTTTACTAGGAGAAATAGAAAAAGTCTCTCGGGGACGCTGGCCTTAAGTCTCACAACCACCAGATAGGTATTTCAGAAAACAAGAGGTTCAGGACACATCTCTGAAAGGTCTGAGTCGCCTTATTCAGGTGTGACTGTAGTGGGGGAATAGGGAAATCTACCAGAGAAGTGGCTAGGGCTCAGAGTTATCCTAGGGGCAGCTGACGACAGGGGCAGAGCCAAGGGAACTGCTGGATCAGGAGGCCCACGAACAAATCAGGGGCATAGCCGCCTGTCACTTCCCTGCCAGGAAGGAAGCCAGGTATATTACTATAACCAAGGCACACTGGGGTCTTTACTGTATGGAGAACTTGGCTCCTGCCCGCAATCCTACGGCTCGGCGTCACACACAGGAAGTAGGGCCTCTGGGCAACCAGAAATGGGAATGGGACTGAAGGAGATTCAGCCCACAAATATCCGACCACCAGCTTCCACCTCTGCAATCTGCCACCCTGTGTCTGCTCAACGCATCACAGAAACAAGTTTTCAAGGTGAGTATACAGACGGCAGAGAAAAGTTGAACAATGAGGTCAGCATTGAAAAATGGGGTCAAATCGACAGCTGGGAAGGGGTGTAGAGACAGGTAGAATTTAGATCCTGAGCCTTTAATAACCACTACCTTCTCTCAGTGCTCTCTGTTTTTAGACTCTATATGAGAACACCTAGGGCTTCCCTGGTGGCGCCTGCCAATGCAGGGGACACGGGTTCGAGCCCTGGTCTGCGAAGATCCCACATGCCGTGCAGCAACTAAGCGCATGTGCCACAACGACGGAGCCTGCATTCTAGAGCCCGTGAGCCTCAACTACCGAAGCCCACGTGCCTACAGCCCATGCTCCGCAACAAGAGAAGCCACCGCGATGAGATGCCCGCACACCGCAACCAAGAGTAGCCCCCGCTAGCCGCCAACTAGAGAAAGCCCGTGCACAGCAATGAGAGACCCAGTGCAGCCAAAAAAATAAATACGTAGAATAAATAAGTTCAAACAGTAAATAAATACATAAACATAAATTACAAAAAAAAAGAACACCTAATGCAGGTGGGAAGGTGGGAGGGCCACTGTAGAGGTCATCTATGCTACATGTACAAGAACCCCGAGAGCACACCAATCGGTACCACACTTTTCACTGCTGTAGCCGATCATTCCCCCGGTACTGCCACACTGTAGCACTCCCTTCCCTCATCTACTGCTATAGTCTCTTTGGAAGGTGTTTCAGAACTCTTGTTATGAGAGTGCCAGTTGAACTGTCCTCACTTCCTTCATTTACACCAGGAGTGAAGACCTTGTGGTCCGAGATCCTGTCCAGAGAGCAAGCAGGCTAAGACTCTGTCTTTGCTGATGTATTTCATCAGAAAGGGCTCTACCCCCTCTCCTAGTTCATGGTGTGAAGTGTTCTTGGCCTCTCGGGAGAGTGGGGAGAATGGAAAGGACCCTATATGAGAATGCTAGGCTCTGTAAAACATTTCAGGTTTTTAAAAATAAGACTCATTTTGTATTGGACTGACAACAGTCCTATGAAATACAAAGAAAGCCGAGAATCAGTGACAGGAAAGGATCACCAGTAAGAACTACAACAGTCACCGCTTACCTCGTAGCACAGGGCGCTGTCCGTGATCCTTAAGAAGAGTTAGTAGAAATGCCTTGCCCATCTTGCCCCTGAACCCCTTGAAAGGTACACGACTGCTGTGTTGGTGTTTAGGGGGAGCATCTCACTTACCAGGGACTGACTTCTCCCTTGATTCCTCTGTAGTGATGGAGACTTCCCCGCTGATGAAAAATTCCCTGGGATTGCAACCTCCAAGCCAGACAGCTTTCCTATGGAATGACAGAGAACTTGTCAAGGTGAAACACCAGTCTGCGGGAGAAAGGGAAGAAGAGAATGATGGAAATCGTTTCTGGGAAACTATTTTTACATTATGTGTTGTTTGTTCCCGGTAAATAAACTGAAATCTTCTTAACAGTAAAACAAAATCGAAACCACTAAAGCCAATAATACAGGAGTATAACGTTCGAAAAAAATTTCTTTGGCTGCGCAGCATGTGGGATCTTAGCTCCCCAACCAGGGATTGAACCCACGCCTGCTGCATTGCAAGCGCAGAGTCTTCACCACGGGACCACCGGGGAAGTCCCAGGACTATCACTTTTAAAGGAGAAGGTACAAACCCCTCGGTTCTATGAACTGGAGATTTTTAGTAAGAAGTCAATATATTTGTTGTTAGGCACATTTTATGTTAGGCTGTCTCCCTGCACAGGATGCAGGCGCCTTGAGAATGGAAGTCATATCCCTCTATAGTACGTCCCTCTTCTTTCTGCTTTGCAGTTTGCTGCTCCACTTGTTCAACCCCACCTAGTAATAACCTATACTTCCCTTGTTCCTGTTTTCCCATCTGGAAAACAGACAAAAGGACACCAAACAACGCAAAGGTCTCAACAAATAAGGGATATCCAAAACCAGAGATGGCCAGAACTTCTGTACCCCTGATGAAATAGTCCTCATACAAAACCTGATAATCAAATTCCTTAATGCTAGGAATCACAGTGAAAAATAGTATCTGAACTGACTTCTGTCAGATGAGTGAGAACTAAGGTTAATTCAGTGTATCTGAAGCATAGAAAGTGAGGGCAAAAGTGGCACAAGATGGGACTAGAGAAGCAGAGAGGATTCTAGACCACGCAGAGTCTTCAAGGCCAACAGTGTGTTTTCTATTCTCAAAACAATGTTTGTGAGCGATGTTTATGAGCACCGTTCCAACTTGCTTTGAAGGTTTCTTGTGTGAAGAGTGGATTGGAAGGAAACAAGATATATATGGACACTAGTTAGGACCTAATCGCAACAGACAGGCAAGTTCAGTATTAGGAAGTTGAGGAAGAGCTGGCTGACAGATTCCAAAGAAATTCAGGAGATGAACTGAAGCGGGCTTAATGGGGTAGGAGATGGAGGAAAGGAAGGTCTTAGGGAATTCAAGGGTTTACTGCACACATGAGCAAAGTCTCAAAATTAATCATTTGAACGTACAGAGGCGGATCTCCCAAATGACACCGGTTAGGAAGCAACGGTACGCCCTTTAGAATTCCTAGAGACAACACAAATCAACTGTTTCGATGGAAAATTCGGCGGGACTCTTGACTTCCATGGGAATACAGAGAAAAGAGACACTGATCTGGCTTGCAGGTATATTTAGGAAGTTGTTAGCCGGACATCACCTACTAGTATCATGTAAGTAGGCCGTCCGAAGTAGGAAGCTTAGGGGAAAAACCTGGAGGAAAACTTAAAAGCTGAAGCCACACCTCTACACTACACCACCTTTCACAATTTCTTCTCAGATAAGCATCATCCCCATCAGTGAAGAAACTCGTACCTCATAATAGGAAAAACAGGCCTAAAGATTCAATGTGTGTCTTGGGGGGTCCCATCTATGCGATATCTTCCTGGGACCAGAAAAGGCCCCAGGAAGATCAATCTCTGCACCCCTGAAAGCTTACCACCAAGGAAAATGACTAGGTCCATAGATTTCCTCCCTCAAACCAGCTTACCTCACACATAGATCATTAGCAACTCCGCCCTTACTCACATTATCACAGTCACAAGAGTGGTTAGGGAGAAAAGCACTGACCAGGGGAACTAAAACAGAGGCAATCCAGGCCAAGCTGGGCTGGTGGCAGATATCTGCTCCTTACGCTCGGGTGCATAATGCGACTCACCACAGTGCCTTTTTCACAGACCCTTTTGAACGTTTCTCCACAGAATCCAACAGCTCAAGTTAGCTCATGACGCTTCAAGGTCAACAGTCGTCAAGAGAAAAACATGCAATATGTCTTACAATGTTGGATTCCTTACAAACAGGACAAGGAGATAACCATGTAGACAAAACCAGAGCATTTGAAAACATCTGTATTCTACAAACACACCAGTGAATGCTATAAATAAGGTACTATGACATAAAACAAAATGAAAACTAGATGTGAGACTGTTCTCTTCAGTGTACAGACTTCATGGCAGTTGCTGCACACTATCTAGCTACTTAGATCTTTAACTCTCTGTTCTGTTAATACCAAATGAGGCCCAAGTGTGTCAACCTGTTTCCCACAGAAACCAAAAAGTCTACATGCATCTCTTTTCTCCTGTGCCCTTTTCACCTTACCTGCTCCCAATTCTCCACCAACGTCCTCCTCTTTCTCTAATTATTCTCCTCTTCATTTTGCTTGGCCTTGCCCCCAAGCATGCAAGACAGAGAGTCCTAGAGGTCCAAGATTCTAGAGTGGCTGTTTGCAAGGCGGAGGAGATTACAGTAACTGCCGCACTGTATATACTTCTGTGCAAAGAAAAAGGGACAGTGTTCAGAATGTCTCTCACATATAACAAGAGCTGGAGATGGCAGGATACCTGTGTGGCCCAAGGAACTAGAGCTAGCAAATTACGGGCCAAACAATTGCAACCAAAGGCTGGAAGAGGAAAGGTCTGCAACCAGCTCTGTCTCCTAGCTCTCTGGTATTTGCTGCCAACGGGCAGAGTCTATTTCGTGAGGCATCAAGCACTGAAAAGAAGACTCCTGCTGCTGGAAGTTGACAGGAAGTAACGTCCAATGCAAGATCAAGGCTTGTCCTCGAAGCAATGCCCATAATGGAAGAAAAAAAAACAAGAGAAAGCGGAAGAGAAATGTTAAGTCGCAAGTCCAACCTGGCCCCCAGCCTAGCCCAGCCCAAGGAAGGTAGGAGTCAAGGAGAAGAAACTAAAAGAGAAGAGCCTTGGACCACAACATTCTCCACAAGGTACACTCAAGAAACTTCACCCTACTCTTGAACCAAGTTACAAAGAGAGCTTCTTAATCCCTACTTTGGCTCCTTAAAAGCTGCTATCAGTTCACTCATTAGACACATATGATTTCAGAACAACTGTAATAGTTCAAACTAGATGGCTCTTTCCTTCCTAAGGATTATTAATTAAATAAGATCTATATAGCTCTAAGTATATGATACATAAAATAGAATACTCTGTAGAATGTAAGTAACTCTTAGTTCAGTGTATTAATGAACGTCTGTAAGAAATGTTGCAATGATTTCCCTAATGGAAGAGCCTGGGGGAGGTAAATCTGTCTTCTAGGATTTCCTCCCCAGAGCTCAGAAACTCAGGTGTTGTTTTAGCTCTCCTACACTCTCTTCACCCAAGCCCGCCTTCCTGTTGGGGATCGGACCTCCCTATTGGCTCTCTCATACCTTTCAACTGCCTGCTTTGTGACATCACTCTCCTACCAAACCTACTACCACTTGGTAGAGTCTTGGGGTTTCCGTGGAGCTGTTTGGACCAGTAACCAGTGACCTCTGTACTGGACACGTGCGCCGTTCAGCTGCAGCCACTCAGACATCCTCTAGTGTTGTCTCCTCATCCCTTGTACCTGCAGTGGATGCTTCCTCTTCTCTGACCATGTCAGGTAAGAAAAGAAACTTTGGAAAGTTTTGCGTTCGATTTCTTTTGCCCCTAAATTGAGTAGGAGATTCAAAATAGCATGGAATAATGAGGGAAAGTATTGAACTACAAGTCTGGAGACCTAATTTCACTTTTGACTTTGACGTTTACTATCTGTGTGACTTTGGACAAATCACTGGCTGTCTCACAAAGCCTGTTGCTTTCCTTAACTGTTACGTTAGGATACCACATTGGGTTGATCACTCTGATCCCCTTCTTTTCCAGTATTGAGCCTTAAAGGGTACCCATGTAGAAAACGAAATCAGACACTTCTCAAGAGTGTTTCAACAGAAACGTAGAAAAGCCAGGGGACATAGAAAACTAGCAATATATACCAAGATGTTTCATCTCTAATGGTCTCCCTCCACTAGGATTTCGACTAGTTGAAAAGAGAGAATAGGGAGAGAGGATGGAGAGTACTGGGCTCTACAGGGAGGCACAGAGTCGAGCGTAAGGAAGTTTAGGATGGTTTTCATTAGCACAGGCCAACAGGCACCAAGAGATGGGAGAAAATGTAAGAATGAAGAGGGAAAGCATAGAGGAGCTCTCAAGAAAAACGGAGTTTGCAATGGAATGCTGATGGGAACCAAAGATTTTCAATTAAAGCAGAAACAGCACAGAGGGAAACCTGCTCAGAGCAGGGCAAAACCAAGTTGATGGTAGCAAACCCTTACATTAACAGACTAAGAAGGAAAGTAAGGCCAGAACAGGGGATCGCCAGGAAAGGCAGCTTATCAGAAAAGTCATACTCCGTTTTCTTTCTTTTATTGCCTCTCTGAATACAGTTGGCCACTTGACAGTTTTGAATATAAACGTTTTAGAAATACGTTTTAGAAATGATGCCTCCTATAAACAAGCAACCACAGTGGTTATCTAGGGGGCTGCTTTTCAGTGTTTTATTCTTTCTAATTTTTAAACTAGGTAGACATTTCGCCAATTCAACATTTTAAGTGATATCTTCTAAATTGAATCAGAAGGACTATTTTCCTTTGTGTGATATGTAGGTTCTAGGGCAAGGCTGCTTTTCATTTTTACAGTTATTTCCTTCCTAACACAGAGAGCACATTGATCAACAGCCATCGTTCGCTTGTAGATCTTAGCTACCGAAGAAGAAGAAGAAGAAGAAAAAGTCAAGCCCCACATCTCTAATTCCCCCCCACTTAGGGAATTCCCTGGCGGTCCAGTGCTTAGGACTCGGTGCTTTCACGGCCAGGGCCACGCGGCGCGGCCAAAGAAACAAAACAAACAAACATCCACGTTTATCGAAAACCATATTGTGGAGTCCTGTGGATTTTCTTACATTTGAAAATCTTTTTTAATGGGATTCTAGGCATGATGGTTTTTTGAGGTTTTGGGATGCCATCTTCTTGGATGCTGAAGATGATTCTAATCTAAGTTCTAGGATAAATCCAAAAACCTTCCTGATACATTTTAAGCTTCCTTTCTGCTTATTATATAAGCTATATTCATTGAAATATATATTTCTCCTAGGCTTAATACCTCTTACTTGCTGGGTAAAAATATGAAGGAGCACAATAATGAAACTCTTTTACACTTATTATTTTGCCGTCTGCTTCGCACCGGTTTTCATTGAAATACTTGTCTATGTGTGTTGTGGCTACCTATACATGCACATTTATTGCATTCTGTTGCTTGTTATGCATTTTTTACTGACATACCTTCTCTGTCTGTATGCATTGGCTAGGAATTCATTCACCTCTATCACCTCCATCGTGTTTTCTGGTTAATAGTATTCACTAAAATAGAGTGGGCAAAATTCACTTTCATAATGTTGCATGGATGGTACAGAATGCCATTTGTTAGTAAATTCATTAGGCTTCGATACTTGCCACATACCCCAGTTTTCATTAATATCTATGGATTTCTTTTTCGTTAACGTAATATGCTTGTCATGATTTTTCTTTGTCTTTCTAGAACTTATTGTATCTTCCTCCATATAAACCATACGCAATAGATCAGCTTATTCATCTATTAATTATTACTGCTATTATTATTGGTGGTGGTGTTATAACCACTTTATAGATGAGTAATCTGAAGGAATCAGATAACTTTTCCCTTTCCAAAAGCACTTAAGAAATCCACTTTCGGGTAATCATTTTGAGGTAGGATGAGAAACCAGGCTTGAAGAGGGCAAAAATGACTCTTTCAATTCACCAGTTGGACTGAGCTGTACGTCACCTCTAGGTAATAGCGTGGGAACTGCACAAGCAAAGGGAGACACTGAAGACGACAATGGTAATAGCCGTACTGTTTTCTAATGGACAAAAAAAATGCCTATATTATAAGTTCTGTTTCTCCTGCTTTCTGGCAGTATCATGCTCAGAGTGGAGTCCTGGCAAGGAAGTCAGGATACTTAGGTTCTGAAACCTGGTAATGATACTAACATAATGAGAGAACTTGAACAAGTCAACCCGACCTCTCTGAGCCTCAGTTTCCTTACTCACGAAATGAGACTGAGAACATCGAAGTTCTCTAAGGGCCTCCTAGTTCTAAAATGCTTCCAGTCTAGGAAATAGCATAGAAGTCAATACGAGTGCAGGCTGAAGGGAAAGACAGGGCAGGGAGAAGGTTGCTTCCAGCCTAGAGAACAATCTCTGAACCACACCACTTGGCTCTTCTGCCCGTCTGTGCCCAAGATTGGGAGCACAGGCAGTTAATAGAGAAGAGTGGAAAACTGCTCAGTCCTTACAGCCATCATTAACTGTCTGATTTTGGGTTTCTCAGGAAGTAGTGATAGTAGAGGTGTCCTGATAGCAAGAACCTTCAGATGATGCCGTTCCTCAAACGTAGTGAGAATTTCTCAACCTCCCTGAGTTTGTCATGACCCTCTTGTTCTTACAGAAAATTTCCAACATCCATCTCTACGTGGAACTCTAAATTCTCTGCAGCACTCTCCTCCTGTGGTGAGCAATGCAACTTCCCTAACACGAAGTGTCTGCAACTTCTCCAGAGTCTCTGCCCCTGCCGTCAGTTCGGCATCGGCTACTGGTACCCCTTTCCAGACACTCATGGGTAGTGCCTACCTTTACCAACATTCTAGCACGACTATGTTATCTGGAGTTACGGACCACAGCCAGATCTCCACTTCAGCTGCTTCCTATCCAGGTGTTCTTGAGTGGGACATCACAGCAAGCACTGAAAAGAATTCTTCTTCACTCGGAGACTTTACTCTGGCACTCACTGACCGCCACACAGCTGCCTCCTCCATGTTTCTGGCAGCCCAGTATGATAAAACTTCAGACGCCAAGAACATGGTCCCTCTACATCCATCGCTTTCTGCCAGCCTTGCTCAGGGAACACCATCTCAGATTCCAAATCAGGGGCAGAGCCGCCTGTCACTTCCCTGCCAGGAAGGAAGCCAGGTATATTACTATAACCAAGGCACACTGGGGTCTTTACTGTATGGAGAACTTGGCTCCTGCCCGCAATCCTACGGCTCGGCGTCATACACAGGAAGTCGGGCCTCTGGGCAACCAGAAATGGGAATGGGACTGAAGGAGATTCAGCCCACAAATATCCGACCACCAGCTTCCACCTCTGCAGTCTGCCACCCTGTGCCTGCTCAACGCATCACAGAAACAAGTTTTCAAGGTGAGTATAACAAACGCCAGAGAAAGTTGAAGAATGAGGTCGGCATTCAAAAATGGGGTCAAATCGACAGCTGGGAAGGGGTGTAGAGGCAGGTAGAATTTAGATCCTGAGCCTTTAATAACCACTACCTTCGCTCAGTGCCCTCTGTTTTTAGACTCTACATGAGAACACCTAGGGCTTCCCTGGTGGCGCCGTGGTTAAGAATCCGCCTGCCAATGCAATGCGGGGGACACGGGTTCGAGCCCTGGTCTGCGGAGATCCCACATGCCGTGCAGCAACTAAGCGCATGTGCCACAACGACGGAGCCTGCATTCTAGAGCCCGTGAGCCTCAGCTACCGAAGCCCACGTGCCTACAGCCCATGCTCCGCAACAAGAGAAGCCACCGCGATGAGAAGCCCGCACACCGCAACCAAGAGTAGCCCCCGCTAGCCGCCAACTAGAGAAAGCCCGTGCACAGCAATGAGAGACCCAGTGCAGCCAAAAAAATAAATACGCAGAATAAATAAGTTCAAACAGTAAATAAATACATAAACATAAATTACAAAAAGAAGAACACCTAATGCAGGTGGGAAGGTGGGAGGGCCACTGTAGAGGTCATCTATGCTACATGTACAAGAACCCCGAGAGCACACCAATCGGTACCACACTTTTCACTGCTGTAGCCGATCGTTCCCCCTGTACTGCCACACTGTAGCACTCCCTTCCCTCATCTACTGCTATAGTCTCTTTGGAAGGTGTTTCAGAACTCTTGTTATGAGAGTGCCAGTTGAACTGTCCTCACTTCCTTCATTTATACCAGGATTGAAGACCTTGTGGTCCGAGATCCTGTCCAGAGAGCAAGCAGGCTAAGACTCTGTCTTTGCTGCTGTATTTCATCAGAAAGGGCTCTACCCCCTCTCCTAGTTCATGGTGTGACGTGTTCTTGGCCTCTCGGGAGAGTGGGGAGAATGGAAAGGACCCTATATGAGAATATGCTAGGCTCTGTAAAACATTTCAGGTTTTTAAAAATAAGACTCATTTTGTATTGGACTTATAACAGTCCTATGAAATACAAAGCGAGCCGAGAATCAGCGACAGGAAAGGCTCACCAGTAAGAATTACAACAGTCACCGCTTACCTCGTAGCATAGGGCACTGTCCATGATCCTTAAGAAGAGTTAGTAGAAATGCCTTGCCCATCTTGCCCCTGAACCCCTTGAAAGGTACACGACTGCTGTGTTGGTGTTTAGGGGGAGCATCTCACTTACCAGGGACTGACTTCTCCCTTGATCCCTTTGTAGGGATGGAGACCTCCCCCCTGGTGATGAAAAATTCCCTGGGATTGCAACCTCCAAGCCAGACGTTTTGTGTGACACAAAGTCAAGAACTCCCCAAGTCCTGCAGTAGCAGAAACAGCCACATACTTGAGAGTAACCCACCATCTGAACTTGGGGACATTTCAGTGACAGCTCCAGTCCAGAGTGCCAGGCGTCTCCTGGCCCTGCCTCCAGCTCCAAGCCAGGGACAAATAGAGAGTAAGCACGTGGATGATATCAAAACCAAGCTTTCAAAGCCTCTGGATGCCTACCAGATCCCAACAGAGAACCAAGATCCTCCACTACTCCCTTTAGGAATCCCTGATATTCACCAGCCGCTGGCCTGCACCGATCCCCTCAGCCAAGAGGAGCAGCCTGGTTCTGAAAATGCTGATCTGGGAGAGAACAGCCGGAGTCGTCAGGACCTAGGGACACTTGAAAATGGGACTGAACCTAGCAGTGGTCTTGCAGACATTACTACACTGGCGGAGGATATTCACCTTCCCCAGCTCTTTAATCCTTTGAAAGAGCTTGATCAATCCCAAGGTCCCAACGTGATCAAAGCTAAAGACACCAGAGCCATTAAGGTGAATCAGGTGCAGGAAAAGCCAAGTGTCATAAAGGTTCCCTCTGATCAACCCAGGAAGAACAAACAGAAAGCCTCTGAGCCTATCAGTGGCGCTCCCAAGGCCAAAATCCAGCCAAAGAATCCAGAGTGCCTGTTAGGGGGAGAAGTGGTTACCTGCCACGCTGCAGTCAGTGACAGGGCTCCTGTGAACACGGCCAAGCACTCTCAAGGCAAACCTCAGAAAGCTGCATCCAGAAAGATCAGCAAAACTAAGAGCCACGGGCAGGAAAAGACCAAAAGGACCAGAGGGAGAAACAAGGCTGAAGAGAACAAGCAGTCAGGGAACAAAGTCAAGGCAGAAGAGAAGCCAGCAATCCCCCACACGAAGCGAAAGGAACACCAAACTGAGCTTCTCCAACAGAGCTTTCAAAAGCCTCGAACCTCCCTTGGCGTGCGCATGCTGGAGTCTGTGAAGGTTCTTCATGCGCTGGGGAAGAAGAATGAGACGAAAACTGGGCTCTCTTCCTGTCGGCTCTTGGGAAAGTCAAGCAACCCCAAAGACCCCCAGCCACCCCCAGCTATCCAGCCATGGCGGCATACCCCACGTGAGGGGAAGGGTCCTGAGAAAACGCAAGTCCAAGCCCAGAAACCAGACAGCAGTGCTGAAACAGAGTGTCCATCTCCAGCCCAGTATGAGCGGCCTCCTCCTGGGAAGGTCAAGTTGATACCTCTGCCTTTTTCTGCCTGGGACAAGCCTCAAGCTCGACCCGCTCCTCGGAGGCCACAGTCTCTGGCCTCACATCGGCCTGCTGGGGCTTACCGTGCCCAGCCTGGTTCTACTGACTCAGCTCAACCTGCTGCAGTCAATTCATCCCAGCCAGCTCCTGCCTCTTTGCCAGGCCCCGCCAAACCAGCTCAGCCAACTGTGACCAACCCAACCCAGCCGGCTTGGACCAACCACACCCAGCCTCGTGTCCCTCAGTCTGCTGCTCCTAGGCCTGCACCCTCCAAAACTTCATCTGGCGCTCCTCTCCAGCGGGAGCCTGTTCCCCCTGCTGTGAATAAGCGCCAGGCCCCACCCAAGCTCCAAACCCAATTTCTACTCCAAGACTTCAGCAAGCAACGAGTTCCATGGAGGGAACCCAACGTGCCTGAGCCAGTCATGTCAAAGCCCATCGAACAAGAGCAGAGGCCAGAGCGAGAGGCCATGAAGAGGCGGGCTCAACAACAACGGGAGAATGCTGCCAGATACACCTCTTCGGGCAAGCTGCAATTTTTCACCGAGAGGGAAAACGAAATGGAAATTGCCGACTACTACGGATACGTCAAGTGAGAGCTGCTAGGATTCTTGGTGCCACCTTGGCTACCAGCTGTTCTTCCATACACAGGTAAGACAGGTATAGAACTGAATAAGTAAATGGAATACAATTAATAGACGAGTAACAAACCTTTCGAATTTTCAGATGCTGCTAACTGGGGCGTGAGAAAGGAAGGACTGAAAGTTGGATGGGAGAATGAAGGAAAGGGGTAAAAACTGAGCAAAGAGGAAGGAACTTGGCCCAGGGCTAGGAAGGCCAAAAGAGACGTATGGATTTAGGAAAGGAAGCAGGAGTGAGGATGAAATGGCAGAAGTAAAAAGCAGGGTCAGAGGTCTGGGTTGAAAGAACACAATTGGAGTAGAGTTGAAGGTGACAGAAGAGGAGTCTAGGTTTACTAGGAGAAATAGAAAAAGTCTCTCGGGGACGCTGGCCTTAAGTCTCACAACCACCAGATAGGTATTTCAGAAAACAAGAGGTTCAGGACACATCTCTGAAAGGTCTGAGTCGCCTTATTCAGGTGTGACTGTAGTGGGGGAATAGGGAAATCTACCAGAGAAGTGGCTAGGGCTCAGAGTTATCCTAGGGGCAGCTGACGACAGGGGCAGAGCCAAGGGAACTGCTGGATCAGGAGGCCCACGAACAAATCAGGGGCATAGCCGCCTGTCACTTCCCTGCCAGGAAGGAAGCCAGGTATATTACTATAACCAAGGCACACTGGGGTCTTTACTGTATGGAGAACTTGGCTCCTGCCCGCAATCCTACGGCTCGGCGTCACACACAGGAAGTAGGGCCTCTGGGCAACCAGAAATGGGAATGGGACTGAAGGAGATTCAGCCCACAAATATCCGACCACCAGCTTCCACCTCTGCAATCTGCCACCCTGTGTCTGCTCAACGCATCACAGAAACAAGTTTTCAAGGTGAGTATACAGACGGCAGAGAAAAGTTGAACAATGAGGTCAGCATTGAAAAATGGGGTCAAATCGACAGCTGGGAAGGGGTGTAGAGACAGGTAGAATTTAGATCCTGAGCCTTTAATAACCACTACCTTCTCTCAGTGCTCTCTGTTTTTAGACTCTATATGAGAACACCTAGGGCTTCCCTGGTGGCGCCTGCCAATGCAGGGGACACGGGTTCGAGCCCTGGTCTGCGAAGATCCCACATGCCGTGCAGCAACTAAGCGCATGTGCCACAACGACGGAGCCTGCATTCTAGAGCCCGTGAGCCTCAACTACCGAAGCCCACGTGCCTACAGCCCATGCTCCGCAACAAGAGAAGCCACCGCGATGAGATGCCCGCACACCGCAACCAAGAGTAGCCCCCGCTAGCCGCCAACTAGAGAAAGCCCGTGCACAGCAATGAGAGACCCAGTGCAGCCAAAAAAATAAATACGTAGAATAAATAAGTTCAAACAGTAAATAAATACATAAACATAAATTACAAAAAAAAAGAACACCTAATGCAGGTGGGAAGGTGGGAGGGCCACTGTAGAGGTCATCTATGCTACATGTACAAGAACCCCGAGAGCACACCAATCGGTACCACACTTTTCACTGCTGTAGCCGATCATTCCCCCGGTACTGCCACACTGTAGCACTCCCTTCCCTCATCTACTGCTATAGTCTCTTTGGAAGGTGTTTCAGAACTCTTGTTATGAGAGTGCCAGTTGAACTGTCCTCACTTCCTTCATTTACACCAGGAGTGAAGACCTTGTGGTCCGAGATCCTGTCCAGAGAGCAAGCAGGCTAAGACTCTGTCTTTGCTGATGTATTTCATCAGAAAGGGCTCTACCCCCTCTCCTAGTTCATGGTGTGAAGTGTTCTTGGCCTCTCGGGAGAGTGGGGAGAATGGAAAGGACCCTATATGAGAATGCTAGGCTCTGTAAAACATTTCAGGTTTTTAAAAATAAGACTCATTTTGTATTGGACTGACAACAGTCCTATGAAATACAAAGAAAGCCGAGAATCAGTGACAGGAAAGGATCACCAGTAAGAACTACAACAGTCACCGCTTACCTCGTAGCACAGGGCGCTGTCCGTGATCCTTAAGAAGAGTTAGTAGAAATGCCTTGCCCATCTTGCCCCTGAACCCCTTGAAAGGTACACGACTGCTGTGTTGGTGTTTAGGGGGAGCATCTCACTTACCAGGGACTGACTTCTCCCTTGATTCCTCTGTAGTGATGGAGACTTCCCCGCTGATGAAAAATTCCCTGGGATTGCAACCTCCAAGCCAGACAGCTTTCCTATGGAATGACAGAGAACTTGTCAAGGTGAAACACCAGTCTGCGGGAGAAAGGGAAGAAGAGAATGATGGAAATCGTTTCTGGGAAACTATTTTTACATTATGTGTTGTTTGTTCCCGGTAAATAAACTGAAATCTTCTTAACAGTAAAACAAAATCGAAACCACTAAAGCCAATAATACAGGAGTATAACGTTCGAAAAAAATTTCTTTGGCTGCGCAGCATGTGGGATCTTAGCTCCCCAACCAGGGATTGAACCCACGCCTGCTGCATTGCAAGCGCAGAGTCTTCACCACGGGACCACCGGGGAAGTCCCAGGACTATCACTTTTAAAGGAGAAGGTACAAACCCCTCGGTTCTATGAACTGGAGATTTTTAGTAAGAAGTCAATATATTTGTTGTTAGGCACATTTTATGTTAGGCTGTCTCCCTGCACAGGATGCAGGCGCCTTGAGAATGGAAGTCATATCCCTCTATAGTACGTCCCTCTTCTTTCTGCTTTGCAGTTTGCTGCTCCACTTGTTCAACCCCACCTAGTAATAACCTATACTTCCCTTGTTCCTGTTTTCCCATCTGGAAAACAGACAAAAGGCCACCAAACAACGCAAAGGTCTCAACAAATAAGGGATATCCAAAACCAGAGATGGCCAGAACTTCTGTACCCCTGATGAAATAGTCCTCATACAAAACCTGATAATCAAATTCCTTAATGCTAGGAATCACAGTGAAAAATAGTATCTGAACTGACTTCTGTCAGATGAGTGAGAACTAAGGTTAATTCAGTGTATCTGAAGCATAGAAAGTGAGGGCAAAAGTGGCACAAGATGGGACTAGAGAAGCAGAGAGGATTCTAGACCACGCAGAGTCTTCAAGGCCAACAGTGTGTTTTCTATTCTCAAAACAATGTTTGTGAGCGATGTTTATGAGCACCGTTCCAACTTGCTTTGAAGGTTTCTTGTGTGAAGAGTGGATTGGAAGGAAACAAGATATATGGACACTAGTTAGGACCTAATCGCAACAGACAGGCAAGTTCAGTATTAGGAAGTTGAGGAAGAGCTGGCTGACAGATTCCAAAGAAATTCAGGAGATGAACTGAAGCGGGCTTAATGGGGTAGGAGATGGAGGAAAGGAAGGTCTTAGGGAATTCAAGGGTTTACTGCACACATGAGCAAAGTCTCAAAATTAATCATTTGAACGTACAGAGGCGGATCTCCCAAATGACACCGGTTAGGAAGCAACGGTACGCCCTTTAGAATTCCTAGAGACAACACAAATCAACTGTTTCGATGGAAAATTCGGCGGGACTCTTGACTTCCATGGGAATACAGAGAAAAGAGACACTGATCTGGCTTGCAGGTATATTTAGGAAGTTGTTAGCCGGACATCACCTACTAGTATCATGTAAGTAGGCCGTCCGAAGTAGGAAGCTTAGGGGAAAAACCTGGAGGAAAACTTAAAAGCTGAAGCCACACCTCTACACTACACCACCTTTCACAATTTCTTCTCAGATAAGCATCATCCCCATCAGTGAAGAAACTCGTACCTCATAATAGGAAAAACAGGCCTAAAGATTCAATGTGTGTCTTGGGGGGTCCCATCTATGCGATATCTTCCTGGGACCAGAAAAGGCCCCAGGAAGATCAATCTCTGCACCCCTGAAAGCTTACCACCAAGGAAAATGACTAGGTCCATAGATTTCCTCCCTCAAACCAGCTTACCTCACACATAGATCATTAGCAACTCCGCCCTTACTCACATTATCACAGTCACAAGAGTGGTTAGGGAGAAAAGCACTGACCAGGGGAACTAAAACAGAGGCAATCCAGGCCAAGCTGGGCTGGTGGCAGATATCTGCTCCTTACGCTCGGGTGCATAATGCGACTCACCACAGTGCCTTTTTCACAGACCCTTTTGAACGTTTCTCCACAGAATCCAACAGCTCAAGTTAGCTCATGACGCTTCAAGGTCAACAGTCGTCAAGAGAAAAACATGCAATATGTCTTACAATGTTGGATTCCTTACAAACAGGACAAGGAGATAACCATGTAGACAAAACCAGAGCATTTGAAAACATCTGTATTCTACAAACACACCAGTGAATGCTATAAATAAGGTACTATGACATAAAACAAAATGAAAACTAGATGTGAGACTGTTCTCTTCAGTGTACAGACTTCATGGCAGTTGCTGCACACTATCTAGCTACTTAGATCTTTAACTCTCTGTTCTGTTAATACCAAATGAGGCCCAAGTGTGTCAACCTGTTTCCCACAGAAACCAAAAAGTCTACATGCATCTCTTTTCTCCTGTGCCCTTTTCACCTTACCTGCTCCCAATTCTCCACCAACGTCCTCCTCTTTCTCTAATTATTCTCCTCTTCATTTTGCTTGGCCTTGCCCCCAAGCATGCAAGACAGAGAGTCCTAGAGGTCCAAGATTCTAGAGTGGCTGTTTGCAAGGCGGAGGAGATTACAGTAACTGCCACACTGTATATACTTCTGTGCAAAGAAAAAGGGACAGTGTTCAGAATGTCTCTCACATATAACAAGAGCTGGAGATGGCAGGATACCTGTGTGGCCCAAGGAACTAGAGCTAGCAAATTACGGGCCAAACAATTGCAACCAAAGGCTGGAAGAGGAAAGGTCTGCAACCAGCTCTGTCTCCTAGCTCTCTGGTATTTGCTGCCAACGGGCAGAGTCTATTTCGTGAGGCATCAAGCACTGAAAAGAAGACTCCTGCTGCTGGAAGTTGACAGGAAGTAACGTCCAATGCAAGATCAAGGCTTGTCCTCGAAGCAATGCCCATAATGGAAGAAAAAAAACAAAGAGAAAGCGGAAGAGAAATGTTAAGTCGCAAGTCCAACCTGGCCCCCAGCCTAGCCCAGCCCAAGGAAGGTAGGAGTCAAGGAGAAGAAACTAAAAGAGAAGAGCCTTGGACCACAACATTCTCCACAAGGTACACTCAAGAAACTTCACCCTACTCTTGAACCAAGTTACAAAGAGAGCTTCTTAATCCCTACTTTGGCTCCTTAAAAGCTGCTATCAGTTCACTCATTAGACACATATGATTTCAGAACAACTGTAATAGTTCAAACTAGATGGCTCTTTCCTTCCTAAGGATTATTAATTAAATAAGATCTATATAGCTCTAAGTATATGATACATAAAATAGAATACTCTGTAGAATGTAAGTAACTCTTAGTTCAGTGTATTAATGAACGTCTGTAAGAAATGTTGCAATGATTTCCCTAATGGAAGAGCCTGGGGGAGGTAAATCTGTCTTCTAGGATTTCCTCCCCAGAGCTCAGAAACTCAGGTGTTGTTTTAGCTCTCCTACACTCTCTTCACCCAAGCCCGCCTTCCTGTTGGGGATCGGACCTCCCTATTGGCTCTCTCATACCTTTCAACTGCCTGCTTTGTGACATCACTCTCCTACCAAACCTACTACCACTTGGTAGAGTCTTGGGGTTTCCGTGGAGCTGTTTGGACCAGTAACCAGTGACCTCTGTACTGGACACGTGCGCCGTTCAGCTGCAGCCACTCAGACATCCTCTAGTGTTGTCTCCTCATCCCTTGTACCTGCAGTGGATGCTTCCTCTTCTCTGACCATGTCAGGTAAGAAAAGAAACTTTGGAAAGTTTTGCGTTCGATTTCTTTTGCCCCTAAATTGAGTAGGAGATTCAAAATAGCATGGAATAATGAGGGAAAGTATTGAACTACAAGTCTGGAGACCTAATTTCACTTTTGACTTTGACGTTTACTATCTGTGTGACTTTGGACAAATCACTGGCTGTCTCACAAAGCCTGTTGCTTTCCTTAACTGTTACGTGAGGATACCACATTGGGTTGATCACTCTGATCCCCTTCTTTTCCAGTATTGAGCCTTAAAGGGTACCCATGTAGAAAACGAAATCAGACACTTCTCAAGAGTGTTTCAACAGAAACATAGAAAAGCCAGGGGACATAGAAAACTAGCAATATATACCAAGATGTTTCATCTCTAATGGTCTCCCTCCACTAGGATTTCGACTAGTTGAAAAGAGAGAATAGGGAGAGAGGATGGAGAGTACTGGGCTCTACAGGGAGGCACAGAGTCGAGCGTAAGGAAGTTTAGGATGGTTTTCATTAGCACAGGCCAACAGGCACCAAGAGATGGGAGAAAATGTAAGAATGAAGAGGGAAAGCATAGAGGAGCTCTCAAGAAAAACGGAGTTTGCAATGGAATGCTGATGGGAACCAAAGATTTTCAATTAAAGCAGAAACAGCACAGAGGGAAACCTGCTCAGAGCAGGGCAAAACCAAGTTGATGGTAGCAAACCCTTACATTAACAGACGAAGAAGGAAAGTAAGGCCAGAACAGGGGATCACCAGGAAAGGCAGCTTATCAGAAAAGTCATACTCCGTTTTCTTTCTTTTATTGCCTCTCTGAATACAGTTGGCCACTTGACAGTTTTGAATATAAACGTTTTAGAAATACGTTTTAGAAATGATGCCTCCTATAAACAAGCAACCACAGTGGTTATCTAGGGGGCTGCTTTTCAGTGTTTTATTCTTTCTAATTTTTAAACTAGGTAGACATTTCGCCAATTCAACATTTTAAGTGATATCTTCTAAATTGAATCAGAAGGACTATTTTCCTTTGTGTGATATGTAGGTTCTAGGGCAAGGCTGCTTTTCATTTTTACAGTTATTTCCTTCCTAACACAGAGAGCACATTGATCAACAGCCATCGTTCGCTTGTAGATCTTAGCTACCGAAGAAGAAGAAGAAGAAGAAAAAGTCAAGCCCCACATCTCTAATTCCCCCCCACTTAGGGAATTCCCTGGCGGTCCAGTGCTTAGGACTCGGTGCTTTCACGGCCAGGGCCACGCGGCGCGGCCAAAGAAACAAAACAAACAAACATCCACGTTTATCGAAAACCATATTGTGGAGTCCTGTGGATTTTCTTACATTTGAAAATCTTTTTTAATGGGATTCTAGGCATGATGGTTTTTTGAGGTTTTGGGATGCCATCTTCTTGGATGCTGAAGATGATTCTAATCTAAGTTCTAGGATAAATCCAAAAACCTTCCTGATACATTTTAAGCTTCCTTTCTGCTTATTATATAAGCTATATTCATTGAAATATATATTTCTCCTAGGCTTAATACCTCTTACTTGCTGGGTAAAAATATGAAGGAGCACAATAATGAAACTCTTTTACACTTATTATTTTGCCGTCTGCTTCGCACCGGTTTTCATTGAAATACTTGTCTATGTGTGTTGTGGCTACCTATACATGCACATTTATTGCATTCTGTTGCTTGTTATGCATTTTTTACTGACATACCTTCTCTGTCTGTATGCATTGGCTAGGAATTCATTCACCTCTATCACCTCCATCGTGTTTTCTGGTTAATAGTATTCACTAAAATAGAGTGGGCAAAATTCACTTTCATAATGTTGCATGGATGGTACAGAATGCCATTTGTTAGTAAATTCATTAGGCTTCGATACTTGCCACATACCCCAGTTTTCATTAATATCTATGGATTTCTTTTTCGTTAACGTAATATGCTTGTCATGATTTTTCTTTGTCTTTCTAGAACTTATTGTATCTTCCTCCATATAAACCATACGCAATAGATCAGCTTATTCATCTATTAATTATTACTGCTATTATTATTGGTGGTGGTGTTATAACCACTTTATAGATGAGTAATCTGAAGGAATCAGATAACTTTTCCCTTTCCAAAAGCACTTAAGAAATCCACTTTCGGGTAATCATTTTGAGGTAGGATGAGAAACCAGGCTTGAAGAGGGCAAAAATGACTCTTTCAATTCACCAGTTGGACTGAGCTGTACGTCACCTCTAGGTAATAGCGTGGGAACTGCACAAGCAAAGGGAGACACTGAAGACGACAATGGTAATAGCCGTACTGTTTTCTAATGGACAAAAAAAATGCCTATATTATAAGTTCTGTTTCTCCTGCTTTCTGGCAGTATCATGCTCAGAGTGGAGTCCTGGCAAGGAAGTCAGGATACTTAGGTTCTGAAACCTGGTAATGATACTAACATAATGAGAGAACTTGAACAAGTCAACCCGACCTCTCTGAGCCTCAGTTTCCTTACTCACGAAATGAGACTGAGAACATCGAAGTTCTCTAAGGGCCTCCTAGTTCTAAAATGCTTCCAGTCTAGGAAATAGCATAGAAGTCAATACGAGTGCAGGCTGAAGGGAAAGACAGGGCAGGGAGAAGGTTGCTTCCAGCCTAGAGAACAATCTCTGAACCACACCACTTGGCTCTTCTGCCCGTCTGTGCCCAAGATTGGGAGCACAGGCAGTTAATAGAGAAGAGTGGAAAACTGCTCAGTCCTTACAGCCATCATTAACTGTCTGATTTTGGGTTTCTCAGGAAGTAGTGATAGTAGAGGTGTCCTGATAGCAAGAACCTTCAGATGATGCCGTTCCTCAAACGTAGTGAGAATTTCTCAACCTCCCTGAGTTTGTCATGACCCTCTTGTTCTTACAGAAAATTTCCAACATCCATCTCTACGTGGAACTCTAAATTCTCTGCAGCACTCTCCTCCTGTGGTGAGCAATGCAACTTCCCTAACACGAAGTGTCTGCAACTTCTCCAGAGTCTCTGCCCCTGCCGTCAGTTCGGCATCGGCTACTGGTACCCCTTTCCAGACACTCATGGGTAGTGCCTACCTTTACCAACATTCTAGCACGACTATGTTATCTGGAGTTACGGACCACAGCCAGATCTCCACTTCAGCTGCTTCCTATCCAGGTGTTCTTGAGTGGGACATCACAGCAAGCACTGAAAAGAATTCTTCTTCACTCGGAGACTTTACTCTGGCACTCACTGACCGCCACACAGCTGCCTCCTCCATGTTTCTGGCAGCCCAGTATGATAAAACTTCAGACGCCAAGAACATGGTCCCTCTACATCCATCGCTTTCTGCCAGCCTTGCTCAGGGAACACCATCTCAGATTCCAAATCAGGGGCAGAGCCGCCTGTCACTTCCCTGCCAGGAAGGAAGCCAGGTATATTACTATAACCAAGGCACACTGGGGTCTTTACTGTATGGAGAACTTGGCTCCTGCCCGCAATCCTACGGCTCGGCGTCATACACAGGAAGTCGGGCCTCTGGGCAACCAGAAATGGGAATGGGACTGAAGGAGATTCAGCCCACAAATATCCGACCACCAGCTTCCACCTCTGCAGTCTGCCACCCTGTGCCTGCTCAACGCATCACAGAAACAAGTTTTCAAGGTGAGTATAACAAACGCCAGAGAAAGTTGAAGAATGAGGTCGGCATTCAAAAATGGGGTCAAATCGACAGCTGGGAAGGGGTGTAGAGGCAGGTAGAATTTAGATCCTGAGCCTTTAATAACCACTACCTTCGCTCAGTGCCCTCTGTTTTTAGACTCTACATGAGAACACCTAGGGCTTCCCTGGTGGCGCCGTGGTTAAGAATCCGCCTGCCAATGCAATGCGGGGGACACGGGTTCGAGCCCTGGTCTGCGGAGATCCCACATGCCGTGCAGCAACTAAGCGCATGTGCCACAACGACGGAGCCTGCATTCTAGAGCCCGTGAGCCTCAGCTACCGAAGCCCACGTGCCTACAGCCCATGCTCCGCAACAAGAGAAGCCACCGCGATGAGAAGCCCGCACACCGCAACCAAGAGTAGCCCCCGCTAGCCGCCAACTAGAGAAAGCCCGTGCACAGCAATGAGAGACCCAGTGCAGCCAAAAAAATAAATACGCAGAATAAATAAGTTCAAACAGTAAATAAATACATAAACATAAATTACAAAAAGAAGAACACCTAATGCAGGTGGGAAGGTGGGAGGGCCACTGTAGAGGTCATCTATGCTACATGTACAAGAACCCCGAGAGCACACCAATCGGTACCACACTTTTCACTGCTGTAGCCGATCGTTCCCCCTGTACTGCCACACTGTAGCACTCCCTTCCCTCATCTACTGCTATAGTCTCTTTGGAAGGTGTTTCAGAACTCTTGTTATGAGAGTGCCAGTTGAACTGTCCTCACTTCCTTCATTTATACCAGGATTGAAGACCTTGTGGTCCGAGATCCTGTCCAGAGAGCAAGCAGGCTAAGACTCTGTCTTTGCTGCTGTATTTCATCAGAAAGGGCTCTACCCCCTCTCCTAGTTCATGGTGTGACGTGTTCTTGGCCTCTCGGGAGAGTGGGGAGAATGGAAAGGACCCTATATGAGAATATGCTAGGCTCTGTAAAACATTTCAGGTTTTTAAAAATAAGACTCATTTTGTATTGGACTTATAACAGTCCTATGAAATACAAAGCGAGCCGAGAATCAGCGACAGGAAAGGCTCACCAGTAAGAATTACAACAGTCACCGCTTACCTCGTAGCATAGGGCACTGTCCATGATCCTTAAGAAGAGTTAGTAGAAATGCCTTGCCCATCTTGCCCCTGAACCCCTTGAAAGGTACACGACTGCTGTGTTGGTGTTTAGGGGGAGCATCTCACTTACCAGGGACTGACTTCTCCCTTGATCCCTTTGTAGGGATGGAGACCTCCCCCCTGGTGATGAAAAATTCCCTGGGATTGCAACCTCCAAGCCAGACGTTTTGTGTGACACAAAGTCAAGAACTCCCCAAGTCCTGCAGTAGCAGAAACAGCCACATACTTGAGAGTAACCCACCATCTGAACTTGGGGACATTTCAGTGACAGCTCCAGTCCAGAGTGCCAGGCGTCTCCTGGCCCTGCCTCCAGCTCCAAGCCAGGGACAAATAGAGAGTAAGCACGTGGATGATATCAAAACCAAGCTTTCAAAGCCTCTGGATGCCTACCAGATCCCAACAGAGAACCAAGATCCTCCACTACTCCCTTTAGGAATCCCTGATATTCACCAGCCGCTGGCCTGCACCGATCCCCTCAGCCAAGAGGAGCAGCCTGGTTCTGAAAATGCTGATCTGGGAGAGAACAGCCGGAGTCGTCAGGACCTAGGGACACTTGAAAATGGGACTGAACCTAGCAGTGGTCTTGCAGACATTACTACACTGGCGGAGGATATTCACCTTCCCCAGCTCTTTAATCCTTTGAAAGAGCTTGATCAATCCCAAGGTCCCAACGTGATCAAAGCTAAAGACACCAGAGCCATTAAGGTGAATCAGGTGCAGGAAAAGCCAAGTGTCATAAAGGTTCCCTCTGATCAACCCAGGAAGAACAAACAGAAAGCCTCTGAGCCTATCAGTGGCGCTCCCAAGGCCAAAATCCAGCCAAAGAATCCAGAGTGCCTGTTAGGGGGAGAAGTGGTTACCTGCCACGCTGCAGTCAGTGACAGGGCTCCTGTGAACACGGCCAAGCACTCTCAAGGCAAACCTCAGAAAGCTGCATCCAGAAAGATCAGCAAAACTAAGAGCCACGGGCAGGAAAAGACCAAAAGGACCAGAGGGAGAAACAAGGCTGAAGAGAACAAGCAGTCAGGGAACAAAGTCAAGGCAGAAGAGAAGCCAGCAATCCCCCACACGAAGCGAAAGGAACACCAAACTGAGCTTCTCCAACAGAGCTTTCAAAAGCCTCGAACCTCCCTTGGCGTGCGCATGCTGGAGTCTGTGAAGGTTCTTCATGCGCTGGGGAAGAAGAATGAGACGAAAACTGGGCTCTCTTCCTGTCGGCTCTTGGGAAAGTCAAGCAACCCCAAAGACCCCCAGCCACCCCCAGCTATCCAGCCATGGCGGCATACCCCACGTGAGGGGAAGGGTCCTGAGAAAACGCAAGTCCAAGCCCAGAAACCAGACAGCAGTGCTGAAACAGAGTGTCCATCTCCAGCCCAGTATGAGCGGCCTCCTCCTGGGAAGGTCAAGTTGATACCTCTGCCTTTTTCTGCCTGGGACAAGCCTCAAGCTCGACCCGCTCCTCGGAGGCCACAGTCTCTGGCCTCACATCGGCCTGCTGGGGCTTACCGTGCCCAGCCTGGTTCTACTGACTCAGCTCAACCTGCTGCAGTCAATTCATCCCAGCCAGCTCCTGCCTCTTTGCCAGGCCCCGCCAAACCAGCTCAGCCAACTGTGACCAACCCAACCCAGCCGGCTTGGACCAACCACACCCAGCCTCGTGTCCCTCAGTCTGCTGCTCCTAGGCCTGCACCCTCCAAAACTTCATCTGGCGCTCCTCTCCAGCGGGAGCCTGTTCCCCCTGCTGTGAATAAGCGCCAGGCCCCACCCAAGCTCCAAACCCAATTTCTACTCCAAGACTTCAGCAAGCAACGAGTTCCATGGAGGGAACCCAACGTGCCTGAGCCAGTCATGTCAAAGCCCATCGAACAAGAGCAGAGGCCAGAGCGAGAGGCCATGAAGAGGCGGGCTCAACAACAACGGGAGAATGCTGCCAGATACACCTCTTCGGGCAAGCTGCAATTTTTCACCGAGAGGGAAAACGAAATGGAAATTGCCGACTACTACGGATACGTCAAGTGAGAGCTGCTAGGATTCTTGGTGCCACCTTGGCTACCAGCTGTTCTTCCATACACAGGTAAGACAGGTATAGAACTGAATAAGTAAATGGAATACAATTAATAGACGAGTAACAAACCTTTCGAATTTTCAGATGCTGCTAACTGGGGCGTGAGAAAGGAAGGACTGAAAGTTGGATGGGAGAATGAAGGAAAGGGGTAAAAACTGAGCAAAGAGGAAGGAACTTGGCCCAGGGCTAGGAAGGCCAAAAGAGACGTATGGATTTAGGAAAGGAAGCAGGAGTGAGGATGAAATGGCAGAAGTAAAAAGCAGGGTCAGAGGTCTGGGTTGAAAGAACACAATTGGAGTAGAGTTGAAGGTGACAGAAGAGGAGTCTAGGTTTACTAGGAGAAATAGAAAAAGTCTCTCGGGGACGCTGGCCTTAAGTCTCACAACCACCAGATAGGTATTTCAGAAAACAAGAGGTTCAGGACACATCTCTGAAAGGTCTGAGTCGCCTTATTCAGGTGTGACTGTAGTGGGGGAATAGGGAAATCTACCAGAGAAGTGGCTAGGGCTCAGAGTTATCCTAGGGGCAGCTGACGACAGGGGCAGAGCCAAGGGAACTGCTGGATCAGGAGGCCCACGAACAAATCAGGGGCATAGCCGCCTGTCACTTCCCTGCCAGGAAGGAAGCCAGGTATATTACTATAACCAAGGCACACTGGGGTCTTTACTGTATGGAGAACTTGGCTCCTGCCCGCAATCCTACGGCTCGGCGTCACACACAGGAAGTAGGGCCTCTGGGCAACCAGAAATGGGAATGGGACTGAAGGAGATTCAGCCCACAAATATCCGACCACCAGCTTCCACCTCTGCAATCTGCCACCCTGTGTCTGCTCAACGCATCACAGAAACAAGTTTTCAAGGTGAGTATACAGACGGCAGAGAAAAGTTGAACAATGAGGTCAGCATTGAAAAATGGGGTCAAATCGACAGCTGGGAAGGGGTGTAGAGACAGGTAGAATTTAGATCCTGAGCCTTTAATAACCACTACCTTCTCTCAGTGCTCTCTGTTTTTAGACTCTATATGAGAACACCTAGGGCTTCCCTGGTGGCGCCTGCCAATGCAGGGGACACGGGTTCGAGCCCTGGTCTGCGAAGATCCCACATGCCGTGCAGCAACTAAGCGCATGTGCCACAACGACGGAGCCTGCATTCTAGAGCCCGTGAGCCTCAACTACCGAAGCCCACGTGCCTACAGCCCATGCTCCGCAACAAGAGAAGCCACCGCGATGAGATGCCCGCACACCGCAACCAAGAGTAGCCCCCGCTAGCCGCCAACTAGAGAAAGCCCGTGCACAGCAATGAGAGACCCAGTGCAGCCAAAAAAATAAATACGTAGAATAAATAAGTTCAAACAGTAAATAAATACATAAACATAAATTACAAAAAAAAAGAACACCTAATGCAGGTGGGAAGGTGGGAGGGCCACTGTAGAGGTCATCTATGCTACATGTACAAGAACCCCGAGAGCACACCAATCGGTACCACACTTTTCACTGCTGTAGCCGATCATTCCCCCGGTACTGCCACACTGTAGCACTCCCTTCCCTCATCTACTGCTATAGTCTCTTTGGAAGGTGTTTCAGAACTCTTGTTATGAGAGTGCCAGTTGAACTGTCCTCACTTCCTTCATTTACACCAGGAGTGAAGACCTTGTGGTCCGAGATCCTGTCCAGAGAGCAAGCAGGCTAAGACTCTGTCTTTGCTGATGTATTTCATCAGAAAGGGCTCTACCCCCTCTCCTAGTTCATGGTGTGAAGTGTTCTTGGCCTCTCGGGAGAGTGGGGAGAATGGAAAGGACCCTATATGAGAATGCTAGGCTCTGTAAAACATTTCAGGTTTTTAAAAATAAGACTCATTTTGTATTGGACTGACAACAGTCCTATGAAATACAAAGAAAGCCGAGAATCAGTGACAGGAAAGGATCACCAGTAAGAACTACAACAGTCACCGCTTACCTCGTAGCACAGGGCGCTGTCCGTGATCCTTAAGAAGAGTTAGTAGAAATGCCTTGCCCATCTTGCCCCTGAACCCCTTGAAAGGTACACGACTGCTGTGTTGGTGTTTAGGGGGAGCATCTCACTTACCAGGGACTGACTTCTCCCTTGATCCCTCTGTAGTGATGGAGACTTCCCCGCTGATGAAAAATTCCCTGGGATTGCAACCTCCAAGCCAGACAGCTTTCCTATGGAATGACAGAGAACTTGTCAAGGTGAAACACCAGTCTGCGGGAGAAAGGGAAGAAGAGAATGATGGAAATCGTTTCTGGGAAACTATTTTTACATTATGTGTTGTTTGTTCCCGGTAAATAAACTGAAATCTTCTTAACAGTAAAACAAAATCGAAACCACTAAAGCCAATAATACAGGAGTATAACGTTCGAAAAAAATTTCTTTGGCTGCGCAGCATGTGGGATCTTAGCTCCCCAACCAGGGATTGAACCCACGCCTGCTGCATTGCAAGCGCAGAGTCTTCACCACGGGACCACCGGGGAAGTCCCAGGACTATCACTTTTAAAGGAGAAGGTACAAACCCCTCGGTTCTATGAACTGGAGATTTTTAGTAAGAAGTCAATATATTTGTTGTTAGGCACATTTTATGTTAGGCTGTCTCCCTGCACAGGATGCAGGCGCCTTGAGAATGGAAGTCATATCCCTCTATAGTACGTCCCTCTTCTTTCTGCTTTGCAGTTTGCTGCTCCACTTGTTCAACCCCACCTAGTAATAACCTATACTTCCCTTGTTCCTGTTTTCCCATCTGGAAAACAGACAAAAGGCCACCAAACAACGCAAAGGTCTCAACAAATAAGGGATATCCAAAACCAGAGATGGCCAGAACTTCTGTACCCCTGATGAAATAGTCCTCATACAAAACCTGATAATCAAATTCCTTAATGCTAGGAATCACAGTGAAAAATAGTATCTGAACTGACTTCTGTCAGATGAGTGAGAACTAAGGTTAATTCAGTGTATCTGAAGCATAGAAAGTGAGGGCAAAAGTGGCACAAGATGGGACTAGAGAAGCAGAGAGGATTCTAGACCACGCAGAGTCTTAAAGGCCAACAGTGTGTTTTCTATTCTCAAAACAATGTTTGTGAGCGATGTTTATGAGCACCGTTCCAACTTGCTTTGAAGGTTTCTTGTGTGAAGAGTGGATTGGAAGGAAACAAGATATATATGGACACTAGTTAGGACCTAATCGCAACAGACAGGCAAGTTCAGTATTAGGAAGTTGAGGAAGAGCTGGCTGACAGATTCCAAAGAAATTCAGGAGATGAACTGAAGCGGGCTTAATGGGGTAGGAGATGGAGGAAAGGAAGGTCTTAGGGAATTCAAGGGTTTACTGCACACATGAGCAAAGTCTCAAAATTAATCATTTGAACGTACAGAGGCGGATCTCCCAAATGACACCGGTTAGGAAGCAACGGTACGCCCTTTAGAATTCCTAGAGACAACACAAATCAACTGTTTCGATGGAAAATTCGGCGGGACTCTTGACTTCCATGGGAATACAGAGAAAAGAGACACTGATCTGGCTTGCAGGTATATTTAGGAAGTTGTTAGCCGGACATCACCTACTAGTATCATGTAAGTAGGCCGTCCGAAGTAGGAAGCTTAGGGGAAAAACCTGGAGGAAAACTTAAAAGCTGAAGCCACACCTCTACACTACACCACCTTTCACAATTTCTTCTCAGATAAGCATCATCCCCATCAGTGAAGAAACTCGTACCTCATAATAGGAAAAACAGGCCTAAAGATTCAATGTGTGTCTTGGGGGGTCCCATCTATGCGATATCTTCCTGGGACCAGAAAAGGCCCCAGGAAGATCAATCTCTGCACCCCTGAAAGCTTACCACCAAGGAAAATGACTAGGTCCATAGATTTCCTCCCTCAAACCAGCTTACCTCACACATAGATCATTAGCAACTCCGCCCTTACTCACATTATCACAGTCACAAGAGTGGTTAGGGAGAAAAGCACTGACCAGGGGAACTAAAACAGAGGCAATCCAGGCCAAGCTGGGCTGGTGGCAGATATCTGCTCCTTACGCTCGGGTGCATAATGCGACTCACCACAGTGCCTTTTTCACAGACCCTTTTGAACGTTTCTCCACAGAATCCAACAGCTCAAGTTAGCTCATGACGCTTCAAGGTCAACAGTCGTCAAGAGAAAAACATGCAATATGTCTTACAATGTTGGATTCCTTACAAACAGGACAAGGAGATAACCATGTAGACAAAACCAGAGCATTTGAAAACATCTGTATTCTACAAACACACCAGTGAATGCTATAAATAAGGTACTATGACATAAAACAAAATGAAAACTAGATGTGAGACTGTTCTCTTCAGTGTACAGACTTCATGGCAGTTGCTGCACACTATCTAGCTACTTAGATCTTTAACTCTCTGTTCTGTTAATACCAAATGAGGCCCAAGTGTGTCAACCTGTTTCCCACAGAAACCAAAAAGTCTACATGCATCTCTTTTCTCCTGTGCCCTTTTCACCTTACCTGCTCCCAATTCTCCACCAACGTCCTCCTCTTTCTCTAATTATTCTCCTCTTCATTTTGCTTGGCCTTGCCCCCAAGCATGCAAGACAGAGAGTCCTAGAGGTCCAAGATTCTAGAGTGGCTGTTTGCAAGGCGGAGGAGATTACAGTAACTGCCACACTGTATATACTTCTGTGCAAAGAAAAAGGGACAGTGTTCAGAATGTCTCTCACATATAACAAGAGCTGGAGATGGCAGGATACCTGTGTGGCCCAAGGAACTAGAGCTAGCAAATTACGGGCCAAACAATTGCAACCAAAGGCTGGAAGAGGAAAGGTCTGCAGCCAGCTCTGTCTCCTAGCTCTCTGGTATTTGCTGCCAACGGGCAGAGTCTATTTCGTGAGGCATCAAGCACTGAAAAGAAGACTCCTGCTGCTGGAAGTTGACAGGAAGTAACGTCCAATGCAAGATCAAGGCTTGTCCTCGAAGCAATGCCCATAATGGAAGAAAAAAAAACAAGAGAAAGCGGAAGAGAAATGTTAAGTCGCAAGTCCAACCTGGCCCCCAGCCTAGCCCAGCCCAAGGAAGGTAGGAGTCAAGGAGAAGAAACTAAAAGAGAAGAGCCTTGGACCACAACATTCTCCACAAGGTACACTCAACAAACTTCACCCTACTCTTGAACCAAGTTACAAAGAGAGCTTCTTAATCCCTACTTTGGCTCCTTAAAAGCTGCTATCAGTTCACTCATTAGACACATATGATTTCAGAACAACTGTAATAGTTCAAACTAGATGGCTCTTTCCTTCCTAAGGATTATTAATTAAATAAGATCTATATAGCTCTAAGTATATGATACATAAAATAGAATACTCTGTAGAATGTAAGTAACTCTTAGTTCAGTGTATTAATGAACGTCTGTAAGAAATGTTGCAATGATTTCCCTAATGGAAGAGCCTGGGGGAGGTAAATCTGTCTTCTAGGATTTCCTCCCCAGAGCTCAGAAACTCAGGTGTTGTTTTAGCTCTCCTACACTCTCTTCACCCAAGCCCGCCTTCCTGTTGGGGATCGGACCTCCCTATTGGCTCTCTCATACCTTTCAACTGCCTGCTTTGTGACATCACTCTCCTACCAAACCTACTACCACTTGGTAGAGTCTTGGGGTTTCCGTGGAGCTGTTTGGACCAGTAACCAGTGACCTCTGTACTGGACACGTGCGCCGTTCAGCTGCAGCCACTCAGACATCCTCTAGTGTTGTCTCCTCATCCCTTGTACCTGCAGTGGATGCTTCCTCTTCTCTGACCATGTCAGGTAAGAAAAGAAACTTTGGAAAGTTTTGCGTTCGATTTCTTTTGCCCCTAAATTGAGTAGGAGATTCAAAATAGCATGGAATAATGAGGGAAAGTATTGAACTACAAGTCTGGAGACCTAATTTCACTTTTGACTTTGACGTTTACTATCTGTGTGACTTTGGACAAATCACTGGCTGTCTCACAAAGCCTGTTGCTTTCCTTAACTGTTACGTTAGGATACCACATTGGGTTGATCACTCTGATCCCCTTCTTTTCCAGTATTGAGCCTTAAAGGGTACCCATGTAGAAAACGAAATCAGACACTTCTCAAGAGTGTTTCAACAGAAACGTAGAAAAGCCAGGGGACATAGAAAACTAGCAATATATACCAAGATGTTTCATCTCTAATGGTCTCCCTCCACTAGGATTTCGACTAGTTGAAAAGAGAGAATAGGGAGAGAGGATGGAGAGTACTGGGCTCTACAGGGAGGCACAGAGTCGAGCGTAAGGAAGTTTAGGATGGTTTTCATTAGCACAGGCCAACAGGCACCAAGAGATGGGAGAAAATGTAAGAATGAAGAGGGAAAGCATAGAGGAGCTCTCAAGAAAAACGGAGTTTGCAATGGAATGCTGATGGGAACCAAAGATTTTCAATTAAAGCAGAAACAGCACAGAGGGAAACCTGCTCAGAGCAGGGCAAAACCAAGTTGATGGTAGCAAACCCTTACATTAACAGACTAAGAAGGAAAGTAAGGCCAGAACAGGGGATCGCCAGGAAAGGCAGCTTATCAGAAAAGTCATACTCCGTTTTCTTTCTTTTATTGCCTCTCTGAATACAGTTGGCCACTTGACAGTTTTGAATATAAACGTTTTAGAAATACGTTTTAGAAATGATGCCTCCTATAAACAAGCAACCACAGTGGTTATCTAGGGGGCTGCTTTTCAGTGTTTTATTCTTTCTAATTTTTAAACTAGGTAGACATTTCGCCAATTCAACATTTTAAGTGATATCTTCTAAATTGAATCAGAAGGACTATTTTCCTTTGTGTGATATGTAGGTTCTAGGGCAAGGCTGCTTTTCATTTTTACAGTTATTTCCTTCCTAACACAGAGAGCACATTGATCAACAGCCATCGTTCGCTTGTAGATCTTAGCTACCGAAGAAGAAGAAGAAGAAGAAAAAGTCAAGCCCCACATCTCTAATTCCCCCCCAACTTAGGGAATTCCCTGGCGGTCCAGTGCTTAGGACTCGGTGCTTTCACGGCCAGGGCCACGCGGCGCGGCCAAAGAAACAAAACAAACAAACATCCACGTTTATCGAAAACCATATTGTGGAGTCCTGTGGATTTTCTTACATTTGAAAATCTTTTTTAATGGGATTCTAGGCATGATGGTTTTTTGAGGTTTTGGGATGCCATCTTCTTGGATGCTGAAGATGATTCTAATCTAAGTTCTAGGATAAATCCAAAAACCTTCCTGATACATTTTAAGCTTCCTTTCTGCTTATTATATAAGCTATATTCATTGAAATATATATTTCTCCTAGGCTTAATACCTCTTACTTGCTGGGTAAAAATATGAAGGAGCACAATAATGAAACTCTTTTACACTTATTATTTTGCCGTCTGCTTCGTACCGGTTTTCATTGAAATACTTGTCTATGTGTGTTGTGGCTACCTATACATGCACATTTATTGCATTCTGTTGCTTGTTATGCATTTTTTACTGACATACCTTCTCTGTCTGTATGCATTGGCTAGGAATTCATTCACCTCTATCACCTCCATCGTGTTTTCTGGTTAATAGTATTCACTAAAATAGAGTGGGCAAAATTCACTTTCATAATGTTGCATGGATGGTACAGAATGCCATTTGTTAGTAAATTCATTAGGCTTCGATACTTGCCACATACCCCAGTTTTCATTAATATCTATGGATTTCTTTTTCGTTAACGTAATATGCTTGTCATGATTTTTCTTTGTCTTTCTAGAACTTATTGTATCTTCCTCCATATAAACCATACGCAATAGATCAGCTTATTCATCTATTAATTATTACTGCTATTATTATTGGTGGTGGTGTTATAACCACTTTATAGATGAGTAATCTGAAGGAATCAGATAACTTTTCCCTTTCCAAAAGCACTTAAGAAATCCACTTTCGGGTAATCATTTTGAGGTAGGATGAGAAACCAGGCTTGAAGAGGGCAAAAATGACTCTTTCAATTCACCAGTTGGACTGAGCTGTACGTCACCTCTAGGTAATAGCGTGGGAACTGCACAAGCAAAGGGAGACACTGAAGACGACAATGGTAATAGCCGTACTGTTTTCTAATGGACAAAAAAAATGCCTATATTATAAGTTCTGTTTCTCCTGCTTTCTGGCAGTATCATGCTCAGAGTGGAGTCCTGGCAAGGAAGTCAGGATACTTAGGTTCTGAAACCTGGTAATGATACTAACATAATGAGAGAACTTGAACAAGTCAACCCGACCTCTCTGAGCCTCAGTTTCCTTACTCACGAAATGAGACTGAGAACATCGAAGTTCTCTAAGGGCCTCCTAGTTCTAAAATGCTTCCAGTCTAGGAAATAGCATAGAAGTCAATACGAGTGCAGGCTGAAGGGAAAGACAGGGCAGGGAGAAGGTTGCTTCCAGCCTAGAGAACAATCTCTGAACCACACCACTTGGCTCTTCTGCCCGTCTGTGCCCAAGATTGGGAGCACAGGCAGTTAATAGAGAAGAGTGGAAAACTGCTCAGTCCTTACAGCCATCATTAACTGTCTGATTTTGGGTTTCTCAGGAAGTAGTGATAGTAGAGGTGTCCTGATAGCAAGAACCTTCAGATGATGCCGTTCCTCAAACGTAGTGAGAATTTCTCAACCTCCCTGAGTTTGTCATGACCCTCTTGTTCTTACAGAAAATTTCCAACATCCATCTCTACGTGGAACTCTAAATTCTCTGCAGCACTCTCCTCCTGTGGTGAGCAATGCAACTTCCCTAACACGAAGTGTCTGCAACTTCTCCAGAGTCTCTGCCCCTGCCGTCAGTTCGGCATCGGCTACTGGTACCCCTTTCCAGACACTCATGGGTAGTGCCTACCTTTACCAACATTCTAGCACGACTATGTTATCTGGAGTTACGGACCACAGCCAGATCTCCACTTCAGCTGCTTCCTATCCAGGTGTTCTTGAGTGGGACATCACAGCAAGCACTGAAAAGAATTCTTCTTCACTCGGAGACTTTACTCTGGCACTCACTGACCGCCACACAGCTGCCTCCTCCATGTTTCTGGCAGCCCAGTATGATAAAACTTCAGATGCCAAGAACATGGTCCCTCTACATCCATCGCTTTCTGCCAGCCTTGCTCAGGGAACACCATCTCAGATTCCAAATCAGGGGCAGAGCCGCCTGTCACTTCCCTGCCAGGAAGGAAGCCAGGTATATTACTATAACCAAGGCACACTGGGGTCTTTACTGTATGGAGAACTTGGCTCCTGCCCGCAATCCTACGGCTCGGCGTCATACACAGGAAGTCGGGCCTCTGGGCAACCAGAAATGGGAATGGGACTGAAGGAGATTCAGCCCACAAATATCCGACCACCAGCTTCCACCTCTGCAGTCTGCCACCCTGTGCCTGCTCAACGCATCACAGAAACAAGTTTTCAAGGTGAGTATAACAAACGCCAGAGAAAGTTGAAGAATGAGGTCGGCATTCAAAAATGGGGTCAAATCGACAGCTGGGAAGGGGTGTAGAGGCAGGTAGAATTTAGATCCTGAGCCTTTAATAACCACTACCTTCGCTCAGTGCCCTCTGTTTTTAGACTCTACATGAGAACACCTAGGGCTTCCCTGGTGGCGCCGTGGTTAAGAATCCGCCTGCCAATGCAATGCGGGGGACACGGGTTCGAGCCCTGGTCTGCGAAGATCCCACATGCCGTGCAGCAACTAAGCGCATGTGCCACAACGACGGAGCCTGCATTCTAGAGCCCGTGAGCCTCAGCTACCGAAGCCCACGTGCCTACAGCCCATGCTCCGCAACAAGAGAAGCCACCGCGATGAGAAGCCCGCACACCGCAACCAAGAGTAGCCCCCGCTAGCCGCCAACTAGAGAAAGCCCGTGCACAGCAATGAGAGACCCAGTGCAGCCAAAAAAATAAATACGTAGAATAAATAAGTTCAAACAGTAAATAAATACATAAACATAAATTACAAAAAGAAGAACACCTAATGCAGGTGGGAAGGTGGGAGGGCCACTGTAGAGGTCATCTATGCTACATGTACAAGAACCCCGAGAGCACACCAATCGGTACCACACTTTTCACTGCTGTAGCCGATCGTTCCCCCTGTACTGCCACACTGTAGCACTCCCTTCCCTCATCTACTGCTATAGTCTCTTTGGAAGGTGTTTCAGAACTCTTGTTATGAGAGTGCCAGTTGAACTGTCCTCACTTCCTTCATTTATACCAGGATTGAAGACCTTGTGGTCCGAGATCCTGTCCAGAGAGCAAGCAGGCTAAGACTCTGTCTTTGCTGATGTATTTCATCAGAAAGGGCTCTACCCCCTCTCCTAGTTCATGGTGTGACGTGTTCTTGGCCTCTCGGGAGAGTGGGGAGAATGGAAAGGACCCTATATGAGAATATGCTAGGCTCTGTAAAACATTTCAGGTTTTTAAAAATAAGACTCATTTTGTATTGGACTTATAACAGTCCTATGAAATACAAAGCGAGCCGAGAATCAGCGACAGGAAAGGCTCACCAGTAAGAATTACAACAGTCACCGCTTACCTCGTAGCATAGGGCACTGTCCATGATCCTTAAGAAGAGTTAGTAGAAATGCCTTGCCCATCTTGCCCCTGAACCCCTTGAAAGGTACACGACTGCTGTGTTGGTGTTTAGGGGGAGCATCTCACTTACCAGGGACTGACTTCTCCCTTGATCCCTTTGTAGGGATGGAGACCTCCCCCCTGGTGATGAAAAATTCCCTGGGATTGCAACCTCCAAGCCAGACGTTTTGTGTGACACAAAGTCAAGAACTCCCCAAGTCCTGCAGTAGCAGAAACAGCCACATACTTGAGAGTAACCCACCATCTGAACTTGGGGACATTTCAGTGACAGCTCCAGTCCAGAGTGCCAGGCGTCTCCTGGCCCTGCCTCCAGCTCCAAGCCAGGGACAAATAGAGAGTAAGCACGTGGATGATATCAAAACCAAGCTTTCAAAGCCTCTGGATGCCTACCAGATCCCAACAGAGAACCAAGATCCTCCACTACTCCCTTTAGGAATCCCTGATATTCACCAGCCGCTGGCCTGCACCGATCCCCTCAGCCAAGAGGAGCAGCCTGGTTCTGAAAATGCTGATCTGGGAGAGAACAGCCGGAGTCGTCAGGACCTAGGGACACTTGAAAATGGGACTGAACCTAGCAGTGGTCTTGCAGACATTACTACACTGGCGGAGGATATTCACCTTCCCCAGCTCTTTAATCCTTTGAAAGAGCTTGATCAATCCCAAGGTCCCAACGTGATCAAAGCTAAAGACACCAGAGCCATTAAGGTGAATCAGGTGCAGGAAAAGCCAAGTGTCATAAAGGTTCCCTCTGATCAACCCAGGAAGAACAAACAGAAAGCCTCTGAGCCTATCAGTGGCGCTCCCAAGGCCAAAATCCAGCCAAAGAAACCAGAGTGCCTGTTAGGGGGAGAAGTGGTTACCTGCCACGCTGCAGTCAGTGACAGGGCTCCTGTGAACACGGCCAAGCACTCTCAAGGCAAACCTCAGAAAGCTGCATCCAGAAAGATCAGCAAAACTAAGAGCCACGGGCAGGAAAAGACCAAAAGGACCAGAGGGAGAAACAAGGCTGAAGAGAACAAGCAGTCAGGGAACAAAGTCAAGGCAGAAGAGAAGCCAGCAATCCCCCACACGAAGCGAAAGGAACACCAAACTGAGCTTCTCCAACAGAGCTTTCAAAAGCCTCGAACCTCCCTTGGCGTGCGCATGCTGGAGTCTGTGAAGGTTCTTCATGCGCTGGGGAAGAAGAATGAGACGAAAACTGGGCTCTCTTCCTGTCGGCTCTTGGGAAAGTCAAGCAACCCCAAAGACCCCCAGCCACCCCCAGCTATCCAGCCATGGCGGCATACCCCACGTGAGGGGAAGGGTCCTGAGAAAACGCAAGTCCAAGCCCAGAAACCAGACAGCAGTGCTGAAACAGAGTGTCCATCTCCAGCCCAGTATGAGCGGCCTCCTCCTGGGAAGGTCAAGTTGATACCTCTGCCTTTTTCTGCCTGGGACAAGCCTCAAGCTCGACCCGCTCCTCGGAGGCCACAGTCTCTGGCCTCACATCGGCCTGCTGGGGCTTACCGTGCCCAGCCTGGTTCTACTGACTCAGCTCAACCTGCTGCAGTCAATTCATCCCAGCCAGCTCCTGCCTCTTTGCCAGGCCCCGTCAAACCAGCTCAGCCAACTGTGACCAACCCAACCCAACCGGCTTGGACCAACCACACCCAGCCTCGTGTCCCTCAGTCTGCTGCTCCTAGGCCTGCACCCTCCAAAACTTCATCTGGCCCTCCTCTCCAGCGGGAGCCTGTTCCCCCTGCTGTGAATAAGCGCCAGGCCCCACCCAAGCTCCAAACCCAATTTCTACTCCAAGACTTCAGCAAGCAACGAGTTCCATGGAGGGAACCCAACGTGCCTGAGCCAGTCATGTCAAAGCCCATCGAACAAGAGCAGAGGCCAGAGCGAGAGGCCATGAAGAGGCGGGCTCAACAACAACGGGAGAATGCTGCCAGATACACCTCTTCGGGCAAGCTGCAATTTTTCACCGAGAGGGAAAACGAAATGGAAATTGCCGACTACTACGGATACGTCAAGTGAGAGCTGCTAGGATTCTTGGTGCCACCTTGGCTACCAGCTGTTCTTCCATACACAGGTAAGACAGGTATAGAACTGAATAAGTAAATGGAATACAATTAATAGACGAGTAACAAACCTTTCGAATTTTCAGATGCTGCTAACTGGGGCGTGAGAAAGGAAGGACTGAAAGTTGGATGGGAGAATGAAGGAAAGGGGTAAAAACTGAGCAAAGAGGAAGGAACTTGGCCCAGGGCTAGGAAGGCCAAAAGAGACGTATGGATTTAGGAAAGGAAGCAGGAGTGAGGATGAAATGGCAGAAGTAAAAAGCAGGGTCAGAGGTCTGGGTTGAAAGAACACAATTGGAGTAGAGTTGAAGGTGACAGAAGAGGAGTCTAGGTTTACTAGGAGAAATAGAAAAAGTCTCTCGGGGACGCTGGCCTTAAGTCTCACAACCACCAGATAGGTATTTCAGAAAACAAGAGGTTCAGGACACATCTCTGAAAGGTCTGAGTCGCCTTATTCAGGTGTGACTGTAGTGGGGGAATAGGGAAATCTACCAGAGAAGTGGCTAGGGCTCAGAGTTATCCTAGGGGCAGCTGACGACAGGGGCAGAGCCAAGGGAACTGCTGGATCAGGAGGCCCACGAACAAATCAGGGGCATAGCCGCCTGTCACTTCCCTGCCAGGAAGGAAGCCAGGTATATTACTATAACCAAGGCACACTGGGGTCTTTACTGTATGGAGAACTTGGCTCCTGCCCGCAATCCTACGGCTCTGCGTCACACACAGGAAGTAGGGCCTCTGGGCAACCAGAAATGGGAATGGGACTGAAGGAGATTCAGCCCACAAATATCCGACCACCAGCTTCCACCTCTGCAATCTGCCACCCTGTGTCTGCTCAACGCATCACAGAAACAAGTTTTCAAGGTGAGTATACAGACGGCAGAGAAAAGTTGAACAATGAGGTCAGCATTGAAAAATGGGGTCAAATCGACAGCTGGGAAGGGGTGTAGAGACAGGTAGAATTTAGATCCTGAGCCTTTAATAACCACTACCTTCTCTCAGTGCTCTCTGTTTTTAGACTCTATATGAGAACACCTAGGGCTTCCCTGGTGGCGCCTGCCAATGCAGGGGACACGGGTTCGAGCCCTGGTCTGCGAAGATCCCACATGCCGTGCAGCAACTAAGCGCATGTGCCACAACGACGGAGCCTGCATTCTAGAGCCCGTGAGCCTCAACTACCGAAGCCCACATGCCTACAGCCCATGCTCCGCAACAAGAGAAGCCACCGCGATGAGATGCCCGCACACCGCAACCAAGAGTAGCCCCCGCTAGCCGCCAACTAGAGAAAGCCCGTGCACAGCAATGAGAGACCCAGTGCAGCCAAAAAAATAAATACGTAGAATAAATAAGTTCAAACAGTAAATAAATACATAAACATAAATTACAAAAAAAAAAGAACACCTAATGCAGGTGGGAAGGTGGGAGGGCCACTGTAGAGGTCATCTATGCTACATGTACAAGAACCCCGAGAGCACACCAATCGGTACCACACTTTTCACTGCTGTAGCCGATCATTCCCCCGGTACTGCCACACTGTAGCACTCCCTTCCCTCATCTACTGCTATAGTCTCTTTGGAAGGTGTTTCAGAACTCTTGTTATGAGAGTGCCAGTTGAACTGTCCTCACTTCCTTCATTTACACCAGGAGTGAAGACCTTGTGGTCCGAGATCCTGTCCAGAGAGCAAGCAGGCTAAGACTCTGTCTTTGTTGATGTATTTCATCAGAAAGGGCTCTACCCCCTCTCCTAGTTCATGGTGTGAAGTGTTCTTGGCCTCTCGGGAAAGTGGGGAGAATGGAAAGGACCCTATATGAGAATGCTAGGCTCTGTAAAACATTTCAGGTTTTTAAAAATAAGACTCATTTTGTATTGGACTGACAACAGTCCTATGAAATACAAAGAAAGCCGAGAATCAGTGACAGGAAAGGATCACCAGTAAGAACTACAACAGTCACCGCTTACCTCGTAGCACAGGGCGCTGTCCGTGATCCTTAAGAAGAGTTAGTAGAAATGCCTTGCCCATCTTGCCCCTGAACCCCTTGAAAGGTACACGACTGCTGTGTTGGTGTTTAGGGGGAGCATCTCACTTACCAGGGACTGACTTCTCCCTTGATCCCTCTGTAGTGATGGAGACTTCCCCGCTGATGAAAAATTCCCTGGGATTGCAACCTCCAAGCCAGACAGCTTTCCTATGGAATGACAGAGAACTTGTCAAGGTGAAACACCAGTCTGCGGGAGAAAGGGAAGAAGAGAATGATGGAAATCGTTTCTGGGAAACTATTTTTACATTATGTGTTGTTTGTTCCCGGTAAATAAACTGAAATCTTCTTAACAGTAAAACAAAATCGAAACCACTAAAGCCAATAATACAGGAGTATAACGTTCGAAAAAAATTTCTTTGGCTGCGCAGCATGTGGGATCTTAGCTCCCCAACCAGGGATTGAACCCACGCCTGCTGCATTGCAAGCGCAGAGTCTTCACCACGGGACCACCGGGGAAGTCCCAGGACTATCACTTTTAAAGGAGAAGGTACAAACCCCTCGGTTCTATGAACTGGAGATTTTTAGTAAGAAGTCAATATATTTGTTGTTAGGCACATTTTATGTTAGGCTGTCTCCCTGCACAGGATGCAGGCGCCTTGAGAATGGAAGTCATATCCCTCTATAGTACGTCCCTCTTCTTTCTGCTTTGCAGTTTGCTGCTCCACTTGTTCAACCCCACCTAGTAATAACCTATACTTCCCTTGTTCCTGTTTTCCCATCTGGAAAACAGACAAAAGGCCACCAAACAACGCAAAGGTCTCAACAAATAAGGGATATCCAAAACCAGAGATGGCCAGAACTTCTGTACCCCTGATGAAATAGTCCTCATACAAAACCTGATAATCAAATTCCTTAATGCTAGGAATCACAGTGAAAAATAGTATCTGAACTGACTTCTGTCAGATGAGTGAGAACTAAGGTTAATTCAGTGTATCTGAAGCATAGAAAGTGAGGGCAAAAGTGGCACAAGATGGGACTAGAGAAGCAGAGAGGATTCTAGACCACGCAGAGTCTTAAAGGCCAACAGTGTGTTTTCTATTCTCAAAACAATGTTTGTGAGCGATGTTTATGAGCACCGTTCCAACTTGCTTTGAAGGTTTCTTGTGTGAAGAGTGGATTGGAAGGAAACAAGATATATATGGACACTAGTTAGGACCTAATCGCAACAGACAGGCAAGTTCAGTATTAGGAAGTTGAGGAAGAGCTGGCTGACAGATTCCAAAGAAATTCAGGAGATGAACTGAAGCGGGCTTAATGGGGTAGGAGATGGAGGAAAGGAAGGTCTTAGGGAATTCAAGGGTTTACTGCACACATGAGCAAAGTCTCAAAATTAATCATTTGAACGTACAGAGGCGGATCTCCCAAATGACACCGGTTAGGAAGCAACAGTACGCCCTTTAGAATTCCTAGAGACAACACAAATCAACTGTTTCGATGGAAAATTCGGCGGGACTCTTGACTTCCATGGGAATACAGAGAAAAGAGACACTGATCTGGCTTGCAGGTATATTTAGGAAGTTGTTAGCCGGACATCACCTACTAGTATCATGTAAGTAGGCCGTCCGAAGTAGGAAGCTTAGGGGAAAAACCTGGAGGAAAACTTAAAAGCTGAAGCCACACCTCTACACTACACCACCTTTCACAATTTCTTCTCAGATAAGCATCATCCCCATCAGTGAAGAAACTCGTACCTCATAATAGGAAAAACAGGCCTAAAGATTCAATGTGTGTCTTGGGGGGTCCCATCTATGCGATATCTTCCTGGGACCAGAAAAGGCCCCAGGAAGATCAATCTCTGCACCCCTGAAAGCTTACCACCAAGGAAAATGACTAGGTCCATAGATTTCCTCCCTCAAACCAGCTTACCTCACACATAGATCATTAGCAACTCCGCCCTTACTCACATTATCACAGTCACAAGAGTGGTTAGGGAGAAAAGCACTGACCAGGGGAACTAAAACAGAGGCAATCCAGGCCAAGCTGGGCTGGTGGCAGATATCTGCTCCTTACGCTCGGGTGCATAATGCGACTCACCACAGTGCCTTTTTCACAGACCCTTTTGAACGTTTCTCCACAGAATCCAACAGCTCAAGTTAGCTCATGACGCTTCAAGGTCAACAGTCGTCAAGAGAAAAACATGCAATATGTCTTACAATGTTGGATTCCTTACAAACAGGACAAGGAGATAACCATGTAGACAAAACCAGAGCATTTGAAAACATCTGTATTCTACAAACACACCAGTGAATGCTATAAATAAGGTACTATGACATAAAACAAAATGAAAACTAGATGTGAGACTGTTCTCTTCAGTGTACAGACTTCATGGCAGTTGCTGCACACTATCTAGCTACTTAGATCTTTAACTCTCTGTTCTGTTAATACCAAATGAGGCCCAAGTGTGTCAACCTGTTTCCCACAGAAACCAAAAAGTCTACATGCATCTCTTTTCTCCTGTGCCCTTTTCACCTTACCTGCTCCCAATTCTCCACCAACGTCCTCCTCTTTCTCTAATTATTCTCCTCTTCATTTTGCTTGGCCTTGCCCCCAAGCATGCAAGACAGAGAGTCCTAGAGGTCCAAGATTCTAGAGTGGCTGTTTGCAAGGCGGAGGAGATTACAGTAACTGCCGCACTGTATATACTTCTGTGCAAAGAAAAAGGGACAGTGTTCAGAATGTCTCTCACATATAACAAGAGCTGGAGATGGCAGGATACCTGTGTGGCCCAAGGAACTAGAGCTAGCAAATTACGGGCCAAACAATTGCAACCAAAGGCTGGAAGAGGAAAGGTCTGCAACCAGCTCTGTCTCCTAGCTCTCTGGTATTTGCTGCCAACGGGCAGAGTCTATTTCGTGAGGCATCAAGCACTGAAAAGAAGACTCCTGCTGCTGGAAGTTGACAGGAAGTAACGTCCAATGCAAGATCAAGGCTTGTCCTCGAAGCAATGCCCATAATGGAAGAAAAAAAAACAAGAGAAAGCGGAAGAGAAATGTTAAGTCGCAAGTCCAACCTGGCCCCCAGCCTAGCCCAGCCCAAGGAAGGTAGGAGTCAAGGAGAAGAAACTAAAAGAGAAGAGCCTTGGACCACAACATTCTCCACAAGGTACACTCAACAAACTTCACCCTACTCTTGAACCAAGTTACAAAGAGAGCTTCTTAATCCCTACTTTGGCTCCTTAAAAGCTGCTATCAGTTCACTCATTAGACACATATGATTTCAGAACAACTGTAATAGTTCAAACTAGATGGCTCTTTCCTTCCTAAGGATTATTAATTAAATAAGATCTATATAGCTCTAAGTATATGATACATAAAATAGAATACTCTGTAGAATGTAAGTAACTCTTAGTTCAGTGTATTAATGAACGTCTGTAAGAAATGTTGCAATGATTTCCCTAATGGAAGAGCCTGGGGGAGGTAAATCTGTCTTCTAGGATTTCCTCCCCAGAGCTCAGAAACTCAGGTGTTGTTTTAGCTCTCCTACACTCTCTTCACCCAAGCCCGCCTTCCTGTTGGGGATCGGACCTCCCTATTGGCTCTCTCATACCTTTCAACTGCCTGCTTTGTGACATCACTCTCCTACCAAACCTACTACCACTTGGTAGAGTCTTGGGGTTTCCGTGGAGCTGTTTGGACCAGTAACCAGTGACCTCTGTACTGGACACGTGCGCCGTTCAGCTGCAGCCACTCAGACATCCTCTAGTGTTGTCTCCTCATCCCTTGTACCTGCAGTGGATGCTTCCTCTTCTCTGACCATGTCAGGTAAGAAAAGAAACTTTGGAAAGTTTTGCGTTCGATTTCTTTTGCCCCTAAATTGAGTAGGAGATTCAAAATAGCATGGAATAATGAGGGAAAGTATTGAACTACAAGTCTGGAGACCTAATTTCACTTTTGACTTTGACGTTTACTATCTGTGTGACTTTGGACAAATCACTGGCTGTCTCACAAAGCCTGTTGCTTTCCTTAACTGTTACGTTAGGATACCACATTGGGTTGATCACTCTGATCCCCTTCTTTTCCAGTATTGAGCCTTAAAGGGTACCCATGTAGAAAACGAAATCAGACACTTCTCAAGAGTGTTTCAACAGAAACATAGAAAAGCCAGGGGACATAGAAAACTAGCAATATATACCAAGATGTTTCATCTCTAATGGTCTCCCTCCACTAGGATTTCGACTAGTTGAAAAGAGAGAATAGGGAGAGAGGATGGAGAGTACTGGGCTCTACAGGGAGGCACAGAGTCGAGCGTAAGGAAGTTTAGGATGGTTTTCATTAGCACAGGCCAACAGGCACCAAGAGATGGGAGAAAATGTAAGAATGAAGAGGGAAAGCATAGAGGAGCTCTCAAGAAAAACGGAGTTTGCAATGGAATGCTGATGGGAACCAAAGATTTTCAATTAAAGCAGAAACAGCACAGAGGGAAACCTGCTCAGAGCAGGGCAAAACCAAGTTGATGGTAGCAAACCCTTACATTAACAGACTAAGAAGGAAAGTAAGGCCAGAACAGGGGATCACCAGGAAAGGCAGCTTATCAGAAAAGTCATACTCCGTTTTCTTTCTTTTATTGCCTCTCTGAATACAGTTGGCCACTTGACAGTTTTGAATATAAACGTTTTAGAAATACGTTTTAGAAATGATGCCTCCTATAAACAAGCAACCACAGTGGTTATCTAGGGGGCTGCTTTTCAGTGTTTTATTCTTTCTAATTTTTAAACTAGGTAGACATTTCGCCAATTCAACATTTTAAGTGATATCTTCTAAATTGAATCAGAAGGACTATTTTCCTTTGTGTGATATGTAGGTTCTAGGGCAAGGCTGCTTTTCATTTTTACAGTTATTTCCTTCCTAACACAGAGAGCACATTGATCAACAGCCATCGTTCGCTTGTAGATCTTAGCTACCGAAGAAGAAGAAGAAGAAGAAAAAGTCAAGCCCCACATCTCTAATTCCCCCCCAACTTAGGGAATTCCCTGGCGGTCCAGTGCTTAGGACTCGGTGCTTTCACGGCCAGGGCCACGCGGCGCGGCCAAAGAAACAAAACAAACAAACATCCACGTTTATCGAAAACCATATTGTGGAGTCCTGTGGATTTTCTTACATTTGAAAATCTTTTTTAATGGGATTCTAGGCATGATGGTTTTTTGAGGTTTTGGGATGCCATCTTCTTGGATGCTGAAGATGATTCTAATCTAAGTTCTAGGATAAATCCAAAAACCTTCCTGATACATTTTAAGCTTCCTTTCTGCTTATTATATAAGCTATATTCATTGAAATATATATTTCTCCTAGGCTTAATACCTCTTACTTGCTGGGTAAAAATATGAAGGAGCACAATAATGAAACTCTTTTACACTTATTATTTTGCCGTCTGCTTCGTACCGGTTTTCATTGAAATACTTGTCTATGTGTGTTGTGGCTACCTATACATGCACATTTATTGCATTCTGTTGCTTGTTATGCATTTTTTACTGACATACCTTCTCTGTCTGTATGCATTGGCTAGGAATTCATTCACCTCTATCACCTCCATCGTGTTTTCTGGTTAATAGTATTCACTAAAATAGAGTGGGCAAAATTCACTTTCATAATGTTGCATGGATGGTACAGAATGCCATTTGTTAGTAAATTCATTAGGCTTCGATACTTGCCACATACCCCAGTTTTCATTAATATCTATGGATTTCTTTTTCGTTAACGTAATATGCTTGTCATGATTTTTCTTTGTCTTTCTAGAACTTATTGTATCTTCCTCCATATAAACCATACGCAATAGATCAGCTTATTCATCTATTAATTATTACTGCTATTATTATTGGTGGTGGTGTTATAACCACTTTATAGATGAGTAATCTGAAGGAATCAGATAACTTTTCCCTTTCCAAAAGCACTTAAGAAATCCACTTTCGGGTAATCATTTTGAGGTAGGATGAGAAACCAGGCTTGAAGAGGGCAAAAATGACTCTTTCAATTCACCAGTTGGACTGAGCTGTACGTCACCTCTAGGTAATAGCGTGGGAACTGCACAAGCAAAGGGAGACACTGAAGACGACAATGGTAATAGCCGTACTGTTTTCTAATGGACAAAAAAAATGCCTATATTATAAGTTCTGTTTCTCCTGCTTTCTGGCAGTATCATGCTCAGAGTGGAGTCCTGGCAAGGAAGTCAGGATACTTAGGTTCTGAAACCTGGTAATGATACTAACATAATGAGAGAACTTGAACAAGTCAACCCGACCTCTCTGAGCCTCAGTTTCCTTACTCACGAAATGAGACTGAGAACATCGAAGTTCTCTAAGGGCCTCCTAGTTCTAAAATGCTTCCAGTCTAGGAAATAGCATAGAAGTCAATACGAGTGCAGGCTGAAGGGAAAGACAGGGCAGGGAGAAGGTTGCTTCCAGCCTAGAGAACAATCTCTGAACCACACCACTTGGCTCTTCTGCCCGTCTGTGCCCAAGATTGGGAGCACAGGCAGTTAATAGAGAAGAGTGGAAAACTGCTCAGTCCTTACAGCCATCATTAACTGTCTGATTTTGGGTTTCTCAGGAAGTAGTGATAGTAGAGGTGTCCTGATAGCAAGAACCTTCAGATGATGCCGTTCCTCAAACGTAGTGAGAATTTCTCAACCTCCCTGAGTTTGTCATGACCCTCTTGTTCTTACAGAAAATTTCCAACATCCATCTCTACGTGGAACTCTAAATTCTCTGCAGCATTCTCCTCCTGTGGTGAGCAATGCAACTTCCCTAACACGAAGTGTCTGCAACTTCTCCAGAGTCTCTGCCCCTGCCGTCAGTTCGGCATCGGCTACTGGTACCCCTTTCCAGACACTCATGGGTAGTGCCTACCTTTACCAACATTCTAGCACGACTATGTTATCTGGAGTTACGGACCACAGCCAGATCTCCACTTCAGCTGCTTCCTATCCAGGTGTTCTTGAGTGGGACATCACAGCAAGCACTGAAAAGAATTCTTCTTCACTCGGAGACTTTACTCTGGCACTCACTGACCGCCACACAGCTGCCTCCTCCATGTTTCTGGCAGCCCAGTATGATAAAACTTCAGACGCCAAGAACATGGTCCCTCTACATCCATCGCTTTCTGCCAGCCTTGCTCAGGGAACACCATCTCAGATTCCAAATCAGGGGCAGAGCCGCCTGTCACTTCCCTGCCAGGAAGGAAGCCAGGTATATTACTATAACCAAGGCACACTGGGGTCTTTACTGTATGGAGAACTTGGCTCCTGCCCGCAATCCTACGGCTCGGCGTCATACACAGGAAGTCGGGCCTCTGGGCAACCAGAAATGGGAATGGGACTGAAGGAGATTCAGCCCACAAATATCCGACCACCAGCTTCCACCTCTGCAGTCTGCCACCCTGTGCCTGCTCAACGCATCACAGAAACAAGTTTTCAAGGTGAGTATAACAAACGCCAGAGAAAGTTGAAGAATGAGGTCGGCATTCAAAAATGGGGTCAAATCGACAGCTGGGAAGGGGTGTAGAGGCAGGTAGAATTTAGATCCTGAGCCTTTAATAACCACTACCTTCGCTCAGTGCCCTCTGTTTTTAGACTCTACATGAGAACACCTAGGGCTTCCCTGGTGGCGCCGTGGTTAAGAATCCGCCTGCCAATGCAATGCGGGGGACACGGGTTCGAGCCCTGGTCTGCGAAGATCCCACATGCCGTGCAGCAACTAAGCGCATGTGCCACAACGACGGAGCCTGCATTCTAGAGCCCGTGAGCCTCAGCTACCGAAGCCCACGTGCCTACAGCCCATGCTCCGCAACAAGAGAAGCCACCGCGATGAGAAGCCCGCACACCGCAACCAAGAGTAGCCCCCGCTAGCCGCCAACTAGAGAAAGCCCGTGCACAGCAATGAGAGACCCAGTGCAGCGAAAAAAATAAATACGCAGAATAAATAAGTTCAAACAGTAAATAAATACATAAACATAAATTACAAAAAGAAGAACACCTAATGCAGGTGGGAAGGTGGGAGGGCCACTGTAGAGGTCATCTATGCTACATGTACAAGAACCCCGAGAGCACACCAATCGGTACCACACTTTTCACTGCTGTAGCCGATCGTTCCCCCTGTACTGCCACACTGTAGCACTCCCTTCCCTCATCTACTGCTATAGTCTCTTTGGAAGGTGTTTCAGAACTCTTGTTATGAGAGTGCCAGTTGAACTGTCCTCACTTCCTTCATTTATACCAGGATTGAAGACCTTGTGGTCCGAGATCCTGTCCAGAGAGCAAGCAGGCTAAGACTCTGTCTTTGCTGATGTATTTCATCAGAAAGGGCTCTACCCCCTCTCCTAGTTCATGGTGTGACGTGTTCTTGGCCTCTCGGGAGAGTGGGGAGAATGGAAAGGACCCTATATGAGAATATGCTAGGCTTTGTAAAACATTTCAGGTTTTTAAAAATAAGACTCATTTTGTATTGGACTTATAACAGTCCTATGAAATACAAAGCGAGCCGAGAATCAGCGACAGGAAAGGCTCACCAGTAAGAATTACAACAGTCACCGCTTACCTCGTAGCATAGGGCACTGTCCATGATCCTTAAGAAGAGTTAGTAGAAATGCCTTGCCCATCTTGCCCCTGAACCCCTTGAAAGGTACACGACTGCTGTGTTGGTGTTTAGGGGGAGCATCTCACTTACCAGGGACTGACTTCTCCCTTGATCCCTTTGTAGGGATGGAGACCTCCCCCCTGGTGATGAAAAATTCCCTGGGATTGCAACCTCCAAGCCAGACGTTTTGTGTGACACAAAGTCAAGAACTCCCCAAGTCCTGCAGTAGCAGAAACAGCCACATACTTGAGAGTAACCCACCATCTGAACTTGGGGACATTTCAGTGACAGCTCCAGTCCAGAGTGCCAGGCGTCTCCTGGCCCTGCCTCCAGCTCCAAGCCAGGGACAAATAGAGAGTAAGCACGTGGATGATATCAAAACCAAGCTTTCAAAGCCTCTGGATGCCTACCAGATCCCAACAGAGAACCAAGATCCTCCACTACTCCCTTTAGGAATCCCTGATATTCACCAGCCGCTGGCCTGCACCGATCCCCTCAGCCAAGAGGAGCAGCCTGGTTCTGAAAATGCTGATCTGGGAGAGAACAGCCGGAGTCGTCAGGACCTAGGGACACTTGAAAATGGGACTGAACCTAGCAGTGGTCTTGCAGACATTACTACACTGGCGGAGGATATTCACCTTCCCCAGCTCTTTAATCCTTTGAAAGATCTTGATCAATCCCAAGGTCCCAACGTGATCAAAGCTAAAGACACCAGAGCCATTAAGGTGAATCAGGTGCAGGAAAAGCCAAGTGTCATAAAGGTTCCCTCTGATCAACCCAGGAAGAACAAACAGAAAGCCTCTGAGCCTATCAGTGGCGCTCCCAAGGCCAAAATCCAGCCAAAGAATCCAGAGTGCCTGTTAGGGGGAGAAGTGGTTACCTGCCACGCTGCAGTCAGTGACAGGGCTCCTGTGAACACGGCCAAGCACTCTCAAGGCAAACCTCAGAAAGCTGCATCCAGAAAGATCAGCAAAACTAAGAGCCACGGGCAGGAAAAGACCAAAAGGACCAGAGGGAGAAACAAGGCTGAAGAGAACAAGCAGTCAGGGAACAAAGTCAAGGCAGAAGAGAAGCCAGCAATCCCCCACACGAAGCGAAAGGAACACCAAACTGAGCTTCTCCAACAGAGCTTTCAAAAGCCTCGAACCTCCCTTGGCGTGCGCATGCTGGAGTCTGTGAAGGTTCTTCATGCGCTGGGGAAGAAGAATGAGACGAAAACTGGGCTCTCTTCCTGTCGGCTCTTGGGAAAGTCAAGCAACCCCAAAGACCCCCAGCCACCCCCAGCTATCCAGCCATGGCGGCATACCCCACGTGAGGGGAAGGGTCCTGAGAAAACGCAAGTCCAAGCCCAGAAACCAGACAGCAGTGCTGAAACAGAGTGTCCATCTCCAGCCCAGTATGAGCGGCCTCCTCCTGGGAAGGTCAAGTTGATACCTCTGCCTTTTTCTGCCTGGGACAAGCCTCAAGCTCGACCCGCTCCTCGGAGGCCACAGTCTCTGGCCTCACATCGGCCTGCTGGGGCTTACCGTGCCCAGCCTGGTTCTACTGACTCAGCTCAACCTGCTGCAGTCAATTCATCCCAGCCAGCTCCTGCCTCTTTGCCAGGCCCCGCCAAACCAGCTCAGCCAACTGTGACCAACCCAACCCAACCGGCTTGGACCAACCACACCCAGCCTCGTGTCCCTCAGTCTGCTGCTCCTAGGCCTGCACCCTCCAAAACTTCATCTGGCGCTCCTCTCCAGCGGGAGCCTGTTCCCCCTGCTGTGAATAAGCGCCAGGCCCCACCCAAGCTCCAAACCCAATTTCTACTCCAAGACTTCAGCAAGCAACGAGTTCCATGGAGGGAACCCAACGTGCCTGAGCCAGTCATGTCAAAGCCCATCGAACAAGAGCAGAGGTCAGAGCGAGAGGCCATGAAGAGGCGGGCTCAACAACAACGGGAGAATGCTGCCAGATACACCTCTTCGGGCAAGCTGCAATTTTTCACCGAGAGGGAAAACGAAATGGAAATTGCCGACTACTACGGATACGTCAAGTGAGAGCTGCTAGGATTCTTGGTGCCACCTTGGCTACCAGCTGTTCTTCCATACACAGGTAAGACAGGTATAGAACTGAATAAGTAAATGGAATACAATTAATAGACGAGTAACAAACCTTTCGAATTTTCAGATGCTGCTAACTGGGGCGTGAGAAAGGAAGGACTGAAAGTTGGATGGGAGAATGAAGGAAAGGGGTAAAAACTGAGCAAAGAGGAAGGAACTTGGCCCAGGGCTAGGAAGGCCAAAAGAGACGTATGGATTTAGGAAAGGAAGCAGGAGTGAGGATGAAATGGCAGAAGTAAAAAGCAGGGTCAGAGGTCTGGGTTGAAAGAACACAATTGGAGTAGAGTTGAAGGTGACAGAAGAGGAGTCTAGGTTTACTAGGAGAAATAGAAAAAGTCTCTCGGGGACGCTGGCCTTAAGTCTCACAACCACCAGATAGGTATTTCAGAAAACAAGAGGTTCAGGACACATCTCTGAAAGGTCTGAGTTGCCTTATTCAGGTGTGACTGTAGTGGGGGAATAGGGAAATCTACCAGAGAAGTGGCTAGGGCTCAGAGTTATCCTAGGGGCAGCTGACGACAGGGGCAGAGCCAAGGGAACTGCTGGATCAGGAGGCCCACGAACAAATCAGGGGCAGAGCCGCCTGTCACTTCCCTGCCAGGAAGGAAGCCAGGTATATTACTATAACCAAGGCACACTGGGGTCTTTACTGTATGGAGAACTTGGCTCCTGCCCGCAATCCTACGGTTCTGCGTCACACACAGGAAGTAGGGCCTCTGGGCAACCAGAAATGGGAATGGGACTGAAGGAGATTCAGCCCACAAATATCCGACCACCAGCTTCCACCTCTGCAATCTGCCACCCTGTGTCTGCTCAACGCATCACAGAAACAAGTTTTCAAGGTGAGTATACAGACGGCAGAGAAAAGTTGAACAATGAGGTCAGCATTGAAAAATGGGGTCAAATCGACAGCTGGGAAGGGGTGTAGAGACAGGTAGAATTTAGATCCTGAGCCTTTAATAACCACTACCTTCTCTCAGTGCTCTCTGTTTTTAGACTCTATATGAGAACACCTAGGGCTTCCCTGGTGGCGCCTGCCAATGCAGGGGACACGGGTTCGAGCCCTGGTCTGCGAAGATCCCACATGCCGTGCAGCAACTAAGCGCATGTGCCACAACGACGGAGCCTGCATTCTAGAGCCCGTGAGCCTCAACTACCGAAGCCCACGTGCCTACAGCCCATGCTCCGCAACAAGAGAAGCCACCGCGATGAGATGCCCGCACACCGCAACCAAGAGTAGCCCCCGCTAGCCGCCAACTAGAGAAAGCCCGTGCACAGCAATGAGAGACCCAGTGCAGCCAAAAAAATAAATACGTAGAATAAATAAGTTCAAACAGTAAATAAATACATAAACATAAATTACAAAAAAAAAGAACACCTAATGCAGGTGGGAAGGTGGGAGGGCCACTGTAGAGGTCATCTATGCTACATGTACAAGAACCCCGAGAGCACACCAATCGGTACCACACTTTTCACTGCTGTAGCCGATCATTCCCCCCTGTACTGCCACACTGTAGCACTCCCTTCCCTCATCTACTGCTATAGTCTCTTTGGAAGGTGTTTCAGAACTCTTGTTATGAGAGTGCCAGTTGAACTGTCCTCACTTCCTTCATTTATACCAGGATTGAAGACCTTGTGGTCCGAGATCCTGTCCAGAGAGCAAGCAGGCTAAGGCTCTGACTTTGTTGATGTATTTCATCAGAAAGGGCTCTACCCCCTCTCCTAGTTCATGGTGTGAAGTGTTCTTGGCCTCTCGGGAAAGTGGGGAGAATGGAAAGGACCCTATATGAGAATGCTAGGCTCTGTAAAACATTTCAGGTTTTTAAAAATAAGACTCATTTTGTATTGGACTGACAACAGTCCTATGAAATACAAAGAAAGCCGAGAATCAGTGACAGGAAAGGATCACCAGTAAGAACTACAACAGTCACCGCTTACCTCGTAGCATAGGGCACTGTCCGTGATCCTTAAGAAGAGTTAGTAGAAATGCCTTTGCCCATCTTGCCCCTGAACCCCTTGAAAGGTACACGACTGCTGTGTTGGTGTTTAGGGGGAGCATCTCACTTACCAGGGACTGACTTCTCCCTTGATTCCTCTGTAGTGATGGAGACTTCCCCGCTGATGAAAAATTCCCTGGGATTGCAACCTCCAAGCCAGACAGCTTTCCTATGGAATGACAGAGAACTTGTCAAGGTGAAACACCAGTCTGCGGGAGAAAGGGAAGAAGAGAATGATGGAAATCGTTTCTGGGAAACTATTTTTACATTATGTGTTGTTTGTTCCCGGTAAATAAACTGAAATCTTCTTAACAGTAAAACAAAATCGAAACCACTAAAGCCAATAATACAGGAGTATAACGTTCGAAAAAAATTTCTTTGGCTGCGCAGCATGTGGGATCTTAGCTCCCCAACCAGGGATTGAACCCACGCCTGCTGCATTGGAAGCGCAGAGTCTTCACCACGGGACCACCGGGGAAGTCCCAGGACTACCACTTTTAAAGGAGAAGGTACAAACCCCTCGGTTCTATGAACTGGAGATTTTTAGTCAGAAGTCAATATATTTGTTGTTAGGCACATTTTATGTTAGGCTGTCTCCCTGCACAGGATGCAGGCGCCTTGAGAATGGAAGTCATATCCCTCTATAGTACGTCCCTCTTCTTTCTGCTTTGCAGTTTGCTGCTCCACTTGTTCAACCCCACCTAGTAATAACCTATACTTCCCTTGTTCCTGTTTTCCCATCTGGAAAACAGACAAAAGGCAACCAAACAACGCAAAGGTCTCAACAAATAAGGGATATCCAAAACCAGAGATGGCCAGAACTTCTGTACCCCTGATGAAATAGTCCTCATACAAAACCTGATAATCAAATTCCTTAATGCTAGGAATCACAGTGAAAAATAGTATCTGAACTGACTTCTGTCAGATGAGTGAGAACTAAGGTTAATTCAGTGTATCTGAAGCATAGAAAGTGAGGGCAAAAGTGGCACAAGATGGGGCTAGAGAAGCAGAGAGGATTCTAGACCACGCAGAGTCTTAAAGGCCAACAGTGTGTTTTCTATTCTCAAAACAATGTTTGTGAGCGATGTTTATGAGCAACGTTCCAACTTGCTTTGAAGGTTTCTTGTGTGAAGAGTGGATGGGAAGGAAACAAGACATATGGACACTAGTTAGGACCTAATCGCAACAGACAGGCAAGTTCAGTATTAGGAAGTTGAGGAAGAGCTGGCTGACAGATTCCAAAGAAATTCAGGAGATGAACTGAAGCGGGCTTAATGGGGTAGGAGATGGAGGAAAGGAAGGTCTTAGGGAATTCAAGGGTTTACTGCACACATGAGCAAAGTCTCAAAATTAATCATTTGAACGTACAGAGGCGGATCTCCCAAATGACACCGGTTAGGAAGCAACGGTACGCCCTTTAGAATTCCTAGAGACAACACAAATCAACTGTTTCGATGGAAAATTCGGCAGGACTCTTGATTTCCATGGGAATACAGAGAAAAGAGACACTGATCTGGCTTGCAGGTATATTTAGGAAGTTGTTAGCCGGACATCACCTACTAGTATCATGTAAGTAGGCCGTCCGAAGTAGGAAGCTTAGGGGAAAAACCTGGAGGAAAACTTAAAAGCTGAAGCCACACCTCCACACTACACCACCTTTCACAATTTCTTCTCAGATAAGCATCATCCCCATCAGTGAAGAAACTCGTACCTCATAATAGGAAAAACAGGCCTAAAGATTCAATGTGTGTCTTGGGAGGTCCCATCTATGCGATATCTTCCTGGGACCAGAAAAGGCCCCAGGAAGATCAATCTCTGCACCCCTGAAAGCTTACCACCAAGGAAAATGACTAGGTCCATAGATTTCCTCCCTCAAACCAGCTTACCTCACACATAGATCATTAGCAACTCCGCCCTTACTCACATTATCACAGTCACAAGAGTGGTTAGGGAGAAAAGCACTAATCAGGGGAACTAAAACAGAGGCAATCCAGGCCAAGCTGGGCTGGTGGCAGATATCTGCTCCTTACGCTCGGGTGCATAATGCGACTCACCACAGTGCCTTTTTCACAGACCCTTTTGAACGTTTCTCCACAGAATCCAACAGCTCAAGTTAGCTCATGACGCTTCAAGGTCAACAATCGTCAAGAGAAAAACATGCAATATGTCTTACAATGTTGGATTCCTTACAAACAGGACAAGGAGATAACCATGTAGACAAAACCAGAGCATTTGAAAACATCTGTATTCTACAAACACACCAGTGAATGCTATAAATAAGGTACTATGACATAAAACAAAATGAAAACTAGATGTGAGACTGTTCTCTTCAGTGTACAGACTTCATGGCAGTTGCTGCACACTATCTAGCTACTTAGATCTTTAACTCTCTGTTCTGTTAATACCAAATGAGGCCCAAGTGTGTCAACCTGTTTCCCACAGAAACCAAAAAGTCTACATGCATCTCTTTTCTCCTGTGCCCTTTCACCTTACCTGCTCCCAATTCTCCACCAACATCCTCCTCTTTCTCTAATTATTCTCCTCTTCATTTTGCTTGGCCTTGCCCCCAAGCATGCAAGACAGAGAGTCCTAGAGGTCCAAGATTCTAGAGTGGCTGTTTGCAAGGCGGAGGAGATTACAGTAACTGCCACACTGTATATACTTCTGTGCAAAGAAAAAGGGACAGTGTTCAGAATGTCTCTCACATATAACAAGAGCTGGAGATGGCAGGATACCTGTGTGGCCCAAGGAACTAGAGCTAGCAAATTACGGGCCAAACAATTGCAACCAAAGGCTGGAAGAGGAAAGGTCTGCAACCAGCTCTGTCTCCTAGCTCTCTGGTATTTGCTGCCAACGGGCAGAGTCTATTTCGTGAGGCATCAAGCACTGAAAAGAAGACTCCTGCTGCTGGAAGTTGACAGGAAGTAACGTCCAATGCAAGATCAAGGCTTGTCCTCGAAGCAATGCCCATAATGGAAGAAAAAAAAACAAGAGAAAGCGGAAGAGAAATGTTAAGTCGCAAGTCCAACCTGGCCCCCAGCCTAGCCCAGCCCAAGGAAGGTAGGAGTCAAGGAGAAGAAACTAAAAGAGAAGAGCCTTGGACCACAACATTCTCCACAAGGTACACTCAACAAACTTCACCCTACTCTTGAACCAAGTTACAAAGAGAGCTTCTTAATCCCTACTTTGGCTCCTTAAAAGCTGCTATCAGTTCACTCATTAGACACATATGATTTCAGAACAACTGTAATAGTTCAAACTAGATGGCTCTTTCCTTCCTAAGGATTATTAGTTAAATAAGATCTATATAGCTCTAAGTATATGATACATAAAATAGAATACTCTGTAGAATGTAAGTAACTCTTAGTTCAGTGTATTAATGAACGTCTGTAAGAAATGTTGCAATGATTTCCCTAATGGAAGAGCCTGGGGGAGGTAAATCTGTCTTCTAGGATTTCCTCCCCAGAGCTCAGAAACTCAGGTGTTGTTTTAGCTCTCCTACACTCTCTTCACCCAAGCCCGCCTTCCTGTTGGGGATCGGACCTCCCTATTGGCTCTCTCATACCTTTCAACTGCCTGCTTTGTGACATCACTCTCCTACCAAACCTACTACCACTTGGTAGAGCCTTGGGGTTTCCGTGGAGCTGTTTGGACCAGTAACCAGTGACCTCTGTACTGGACACGTGCGCCGTTCAGCTGCAGCCACTCAGACATCCTCTAGTGTTGTCTCCTCATCCCTTGTACCTGCAGTGGATGCTTCCTCTTCTCTGACCATGTCAGGTAAGAAAAGAAACTTTGGAAAGTTTTGCGTTCGATTTCTTTTGCCCCTAAATTGAGTAGGAGATTCAAAATAGCATGGAATAATGAGGGAAAGTATTGAACTACAAGTCTGGAGACCTAATTTCACTTTTGACTTTGACGTTTACTATCTGTGTGACTTTGGACAAATCACTGGCTGTCTCACAAAGCCTGTTGCTTTCCTTAACTGTTACGTTAGGATACCACATTGGGTTGATCACTCTGATCCCCTTCTTTTCCAGTATTGAGCCTTAAAGGGTACCCATGTAGAAAACGAAATCAGACACTTCTCAAGAGTGTTTCAACAGAAACATAGAAAAGCCAGGGGACATAGAAAACTAGCAATATATACCAAGATGTTTCATCTCTAATGGTCTCCCTCCACTAGGATTTCGACTAGTTGAAAAGAGAGAATAGGGAGAGAGGATGGAGAGTACTGGGCTCTACAGGGAGGCACAGAGTCGAGCGTAAGGAAGTTTAGGATGGTTTTCATTAGCACAGGCCAACAGGCACCAAGAGATGGGAGAAAATGTAAGAATGAAGAGGGAAAGCATAGAGGAGCTCTCAAGAAAAACGGAGTTTGCAATGGAATGCTGATGGGAACCAAAGATTTTCAATTAAAGCAGAAACAGCACAGAGGGAAACCTGCTCAGAGCAGGGCAAAACCAAGTTGATGGTAGCAAACCCTTACATTAACAGACTAAGAAGGAAAGTAAGGCCAGAACAGGGGATCACCAGGAAAGGCAGCTTATCAGAAAAGTCATACTCCGTTTTCTTTCTTTTATTGCCTCTCTGAATAGAGTTGGCCACTTGACAGTTTTGAATATAAACACTTTAGAAATACGTTTTAGAAATGATGCCTCCTATAAACAAGCAACCACAGTGGTTATCTAGGGGGCTGCTTTTCAGTGTTTTATTCTTTCTAATTTTTAAACTAGGTAGACATTTCGCCAATTCAACATTTTAAGTGATATCTTCTAAATTGAATCAGAAGGACTATTTTCCTTTGTGTGATATGTAGGTTCTAAGGCAAGGCTGCTTTTCATTTTTACAGTTATTTCCTTCCTAACACAGAGAGCACATTGATCAACAGCCATCGTTCGCTTGTAGATCGTAGCTATCGAAGAAGAAGAAGAAGAAGAAAAAGTCAAGCCCCACATCTCTAATTCCCCCCACTTAGGGAATTCCCTGGCGGTCCAGTGCTTAGGACTCGGTGCTTTCACGGCCAGGGCCACGCGGCGCGGCCAAAGAAACAAAACAAACAAACATCCACGTTTATCGAAAACCATATTGTGGAGTCCTGTGGATTTTCTTACATTTGAAAATCTTTTTTAATTGGATTCTAGGCATGATGGTTTTTTGAGGTTTTGGGATGCCATCTTCTTGGATGCTGAAGATGATTCTAATCTAAGTTCTAGGATAAATCCAAAAACCTTCCTGATACATTTTAAGCTTCCTTTCTGCTTATTATATAAGCTATATTCATTGAAATATATATTTCTCCTAGGCTTAATACCTCTTACTTGCTGGGTAAAAATATGAAGGAGCACAATAATGAAACTCTTTTACACTTATTATTTTGCTGTCTGCTTCGTACCGGTTTTCATTGAAATACTTGTCTATGTATGTTGTGGCTACCTATACATTCACATTTATTGCATTCTGTTGCTTGTTATGCATTTTTTACTGACATACCTTCTCTGTCTGTATGCATTGGCTAGGAATTCATTCACCTCTATCACCTCCATCGTGTTTTCTGGTTAATAGTATTCACTAAAATAGAGTGGGCAAAATTCACTTTCATAATATTGCATGGATGGTACAGAATGCCATTTGTTAGTAAATTCATTAGGCTTCGATACTTGCCACATACCCCAGTTTTCATTAATATCTATGGATTTCTTTTTCGTTAACGTAATATGCTTGTCATGATTTTTCTTTGTCTTTCTAGAACTTATTGTATCTTCCTCCATATAAACCATACGCAATAGATCAGCTTATTCATCTATTAATTATTACTGCTATTATTATTGGTGGTGGTGTTATAACCACTTTATAGATGAGTAATCTGAAGGAATCAGATAACTTTTCCCTTTCCAAAAGCACTTAAGAAATCCACTTTCGGGTAATCATTTTGAGGTAGGATGAGAAACCAGGCTTGAAGAGGGCAAAAATGACTCTTTCAATTCACCAGTTGGACTGAGCTGTACGTCACCTCTAGGTAATAGCGTGGGAACTGCACAAGCAAAGGGAGACACTGAAGACGACAATGGTAATAGCCGTACTGTTTTCTAATGGACAAAAAAAATGCCTATATTATAAGTTCTGTTTCTCCTGCTTTCTGGCAGTATCATGCTCAGAGTGGAGTCCTGGCAAGGAAGTCAGGATACTTAGGTTCTGAAACCTGGTAATGATACTAACATAATGAGAGAACTTGAACAAGTCAACCCGACCTCTCTGAGCCTCAGTTTCCTTACTCACGAAATGAGACTGAGAACATCGAAGTTCTCTAAGGGCCTCCTAGTTCTAAAATGCTTCCAGTCTAGGAAATAGCATAGAAGTCAATACGAGTGCAGGCTGAAGGGAAAGACAGGGCAGGGAGAAGGTTGCTTCCAGCCTAGAGAACAATCTCTGAACCACACCACTTGGCTCTTCTGCCCGTCTGTGCCCAAGATTGGGAGCACAGGCAGTTAATAGAGAAGAGTGGAAAACTGCTCAGTCCTTACAGCCATCATTAACTGTCTGATTTTGGGTTTCTCAGGAAGTAGTGATAGTAGAGGTGTCCTGATAGCAAGAACCTTCAGATGATGCCGTTCCTCAAACGTAGTGAGAATTTCTCAACCTCCCTGAGTTTGTCATGACCCTCTTGTTCTTACAGAAAATTTCCAACATCCATCTCTACTTGGAACTCTAAATTCTCTGCAGCATTCTCCTCCTGTGGTGAGCAATGCAACTTCCCTAACACGAAGTGTCTGCAACTTCTCCAGAGTCTCTGCCCCTGCCGTCAGTTCGGCATCGGCTACTGGTACCCCTTTCCAGACACTCATGGGTAGTGCCTACCTTTACCAACATTCTAGCACGACTATGTTATCTGGAGTTACTGACCACAGCCAGATCTCCACTTCAGCTGCTTCCTATCCAGGTGTTCTTGAGTGGGACATCACAGCAAGCACTGAAAAGAATTCTTCTTCACTCGGAGACTTTACTCTGGCACTCACTGACCGCCACACAGCTGCCTCCTCCATGTTTCTGGCAGCCCAGTATGATAAAACTTCAGACGCCAAGAACATGGTCCCTCTACATCCATCGCTTTCTGCCAGCCTTGCTCAGGGAACACCATCTCAGATTCCAAATCAGGGGCAGAGCCGCCTGCCACTTCCCTGCCAGGAAGGAAGCCAGGTATATTACTATAACCAAGGCACACTGGGGTCTTTACTGTATGGAGAACTTGGCTCCTGCCCGCAATCCTACGGCTCGGCGTCATACACAGGAAGTCGGGCCTCTGGGCAACCAGAAATGGGAATGGGACTGAAGGAGATTCAGCCCACAAATATCCGACCACCAGCTTCCACCTCTGCAGTCTGCCACCCTGTGTCTGCTCAACGCATCACGGAAACAAGTTTTCAAGGTGAGTATAACAAACGCCAGAGAAAGTTGAAGAATGAGGTCGGCATTCAAAAATGGGGTCAAATCGACAGCTGGGAAGGGGTGTAGAGGCAGGTAGAATTTAGATCCTGAGCCTTTAATAACCACTACCTTCGCTCAGTGCCCTCTGTTTTTAGACTCTATATGGGAACACCTAGGGCTTCCCTGGTGGCGCCGTGGTTAAGAATCCGCCTGCCAATGCAATGCGGGGGACACGGGTTCGAGCCCTGGTCTGCGAAGATCCCACATGCCGTGCAGCAACTAAGCGCATGTGCCACAACGACGGAGCCTGCATTCTAGAGCCCGTGAGCCTCAACTACCGAAGCCCACGTGCCTACAGCCCATGCTCCGCAACAAGAGAAGCCACCGCGATGAGATGCCCGCACACCGCAACCAAGAGTAGCCCCCGCTAGCCGCCAACTAGAGAAAGCCCGTGCACAGCAATGAGAGACCCAGTGCGGCCAAAAAAATAAATACGTAGAATAAATAAGTTCAAACAGTAAATAAATACATAAACATAAATTACAAAAAAAAAGAACACCTAATGCAGGTGGGAAGGTGGGAGGGCCACTGTAGAGGTCATCTATGCTACATGTACAAGAACCCCGAGAGCACACCAATCGGTACCACACTTTTCACTGCTGTAGCCGATCATTCCCCCGGTACTGCCACACTGTAGCACTCCCTTCCCTCATCTACTGCTATAGTCTCTTTGGAAGGTGTTTCAGAACTCTTGTTATGAGAGTGCCAGTTGAACTGTCCTCACTTCCTTCATTTATACCAGGAGTGAAGACCTTGTGGTCCGAGATCCTGTCCAGAGAGCAAGCAGGCTAAGGCTCTGTCTTTGTTGATGTATTTCATCAGAAAGGGCTCTACCCCCTCTCCTAGTTCATGGTGTGAAGTGTTCTTGGCCTCTCGGGAAAGTGGGCAGAATGGAAAGGACCCTATATGAGAATGCTAGGCTCTGTAAAACATTTCAGGTTTTTAAAAATAAGACTCATTTTGTATTGGACTTACAACAGTCCTATGAAATACAAAGAAAGCCGAGAATCAGTGACAGGAAAGGATCACCAGTAAGAACTACAACAGTCACCGCTTACCTCGTAGCATAGGGCACTGTCCGTGATCCTTAAGAAGAGTTAGTAGAAATGCCTTTGCCCATCTTGCCCCTGAACCCCTTGAAAGGTACACGACTGCTGTGTTGGTGTTTAGGGGGAGCATCTCACTTACCAGGGACTGACTTCTCCCTTGATTCCTCTGTAGTGATGGAGACTTCCCCGCTGATGAAAAATTCCCTGGGATTGCAACCTCCAAGCCAGACAGCTTTCCTATGGAATGACAGAGAACTTGTCAAGGTGAAACACCAGTCTGCGGGAGAAAGGGAAGAAGAGAATGATGGAAATCGTTTCTGGGAAACTATTTTTACATTATGTGTTGTTTGTTCCCGGTAAATAAACTGAAATCTTCTTAACAGTAAAACAAAATCGAAACCACTAAAGCCAATAATACAGGAGTATAACGTTCGAAAAAAATTTCTTTGGCTGCGCAGCATGTGGGATCTTAGCTCCCCAACCAGGGATTGAACCCACGCCTGCTGCATTGGAAGCGCAGAGTCTTCACCACGGGACCACCGGGGAAGTCCCAGGACTATCACTTTTAAAGGAGAAGGTACAAACCCCTCGGTTCTATGAACTGGAGATTTTTAGTCAGAAGTCAATATATTTGTTGTTAGGCACATTTTATGTTAGGCTGTCTCCCTGCACAGGATGCAGGCGCCTTGAGAATGGAAGTCATATCCCTCTATAGTACGTCCCTCTTCTTTCTGCTTTGCAGTTTGCTGCTCCACTTGTTCAACCCCACCTAGTAATAACCTATACTTCCCTTGTTCCTGTTTTCCCATCTGGAAAACAGACAAAAGGCAACCAAACAACGCAAAGGTCTCAACAAATAAGGGATATCCAAAACCAGAGATGGCCAAAACTTCTGTATCCCTCATGAAACCTAGCCCGGTGTTCAATACTTAGGTATCATTAATACATGCGTGTTGACTGAAACAGTTGAAACTCAATTCTTCCACTTCCCAGTTTAGTTTTAGTCCTCATACAAAACCTGATAATCAACTTGGTTAATGCTAGGGATCACAGTGAAAAATAATATCTGAACTGACTTCTGTCAGATGAGTGAGAACTAAGGTTAATTCAGTGTATCTGAAGCATAGAAAGTGAGGGCAAAAGTGGCATAAGATGGGGCTAGAGAAGCAGAGAGGATTCTAGACCACGCAGAGTCTTAAAGGCCAACACTGTTTTCTATTCTCAAAACAATGCTTGTGAGCGATGTTTATGAGCAATGTTCCAACTTGCCTTGAAGGTTTTTTGTGTGAAGAACGGATTGGAAGGAAACAAGATATATGGACACTAGTTAGGACCTAATCGCAACACACAGGCAAGTTCAGTATTAGGGTGTTGAGGGAGAGCTGACAGATTCCAAAGAAATTCAGGAGATGAACTGAAGCGGGCTTAATGGGGTATGAGATGGAGGAAAGGAAGGTCTTAGGGAATTAAAGGGTTTACTGCACACATGAGCAAAGTCTCAAAATTAATCATTTGAACGTACAGAGGTAGATCTCTCAAATGACTCCGGTTAGGAAGCAACGGTACGCCCTTTAGAATTCCTAGAGACAACACAAATCAACTGTTTCGATGGAAAATTCGGCGGGACCGGTGCGTTTTTTCACTCCAACTTAGCTCCAGTTCCTATTACTCACATCTTCTGTGCCAAAACAACACAGCTGGAGGAACTGAAGGGGATTCCGTTTTGGTAATTAAGGAGTGTCCCCAACACTGACAGTCCCATCTTAAAAAGCACTCCCTCTGCATTTTACCCGAGGAGCAATGGCCAGAGCCTCCCTTTGAAAACGATGGGCAGAAATGAGAACATCACACACAGTCCCTTTCAGCTACTGTGAACTGAGCCGCGAGACGACCAATACCCCCTGGCACAGCGCGGACGGGCCAGCGCGCGGGGGCAACAGGGACAGGAGACAGCACAAGAGACGAAGCCCAGGCCCAGGGGCCAAGGCCTATTACCTTTCCGGCATGTGCAAAACATAAAACAGAAGCAATATTGTAACAAATTCATTAAAGACTTAAGAAAAAAACAAAAATCAGATGCTAAAGTGCCTACTCTAACCACTATACTATACTATATTGCTTCTATAAAACAAGCACTAAACCTCAGATACAGAAAAAAACCCTTTTCGTGTCCTCACACCTAGGTCAAAATTACAAAGCGTTAATTCAGGAGACAGAAAGGGAAGGAATAAATCTGAATGAATCTGAGTCAGAACACAGTGCTATAACCTTAGGCAAATTCCACAATACCCATGCCTCAACATGGCAAATTCCACAATACCCATGCCTCAACCTCCCTATCTATAAAGGAGTTAACCACACCAGCGCTAACCATTACTTGCCTCCTGGTAGCTTGTGAGTGTTAATTAATATTTGTAATAAATACACAGATCATCAGTTGAAAGAAACAAGGAAAACTACAGCGTTATTATTATTGCCTTGTTGCTAGAGCTAAACACCACAAATCAACATAAATAACTTATGTACACCAAGAATGTAGGGTTTGAATATGTACTTTGAAAGGCAATCGTATAATTAGTTGTTTCACCTCTAATTGCTTTTCCTTTTTTTTTTTTTTTTTTTAATTTAAAAAAGCAATACAGGGACTTCCCTGGTGGTTCAGTGGTAAAGAATCCGTCCTGCAATGCAGGGGACGCGGGTTCGATTCCCGGTCGGGGAACTAAGATCCCACATGCCGCGGGGCAACTAAGCCCTCGCACCAAACTACTGAGCTCGCACACCTCAATGAGGTAGCCCACGTGCCACAACTAGAGAGAGAAAACCCGCACGCCACAACTAGAGAGAAGCTCTCATGCTGCAACGAAGAGCCCGTGCGCCGCAACGACAATAAAGATCCCACATGCCTTAACGAAGGTCCCGCATGCCGCAACTAAGACCCAATACAGCCAATCAACCAATCAATCAATCAAGTGGGGCGGGGGGAGCAATACAGGAATTTCCCTGGCAGTCCAGCGGTTAAGACTCCAAGCTCCCAATGCAGGGGGCACGGGCTCGATCCCTGATTGGGGAACCAAGATCCCACATGTGGCACAGCGTAGCCGAAAAAAAAACAAAAAAAGCAACACATACCCTACGGCATTTATCCCAGAGAACGCATGTTCGCACAAAAAAAGGTACACAAATGTCCACAGCATCTCTATCAGTAATAGTCAGGAAATGGGAAAAAAACTCAGATGTTCTTCAATGGGCAAGTGATTAAACAAACTGAAGTACAGCCAAACCATGGAATACTACTCAGCAATTAAAAAGAAAGCGGCACTGGGACCTCTCTGGTGTTCCAGCGGTTAAGACTCTGCACTCTCAATGCAGGGGGCCCAGGTTCCATCCCTGGTCAGGGAACTAGATCCCGCATGCTGCAACTAAAGACCCGCACAGCCAAATAAATAAATAAATATTTTTTTAAAAAAAAAAGGAGCACTGTTGATTCATGCAATTTGGATGACTCTCCAGGGAATTACACTGATTGAAAAAGGCCGATCCAAAAGGTTGCATACTGGGAATTCCCTGGCGGTCCAGTGTTTAGCACTCAGCACTTTCACTACCTGGGCTGGGTTCAATCCTTGGTCGGGGAACTAAGATCGCACAACCGGCAGCGCAGCCAAAAAAAAATTTTTTTTACTTAAAAAAAAAAAAAAGGTTACACACTATATGATTTTATTCACATAACATTCTTTTTTTTTAATTAATTAGTTAATTTATTTTATTTTTGGCTGCGTTGGGTCTTCGTTGCTGCGTGTGGGCTTTCTCTAGTTGCGGCGAGCGGGGGCTACTCTTTGTTGCAGTGTGCGGGCTTCTCGCTGCGGTGGCTTCTCTTGTTGCAGAGCACGGGCTCTAGGCACGCGGGCTTCAGTAGTTGTGGCACGTGGGCTCAGTAGTTGTGGCTCCCGGGCTCTAAAGCGCAGGCTCAGTCGTTGTGGCGCATGGGCTTAGTTGCTCCGCGGCATGTGGGATCTTCCCGGACAAGGGATCAAACCCATGTCCCCTGCAATGGCAGGCAGATTCTTAACCGCTGCGCCACCAGGGAAGTCCCACATAACATTCTTGAAATGACAGGTTGCCAGGGACAGATAGGGCCGGGGGAGTGGGAGACGGGCCATCTTCCCCAGGGGGTATTTTCCCTTGATCATCTGCACAAAAACTTTATTGCAACTTTATCCACTGCACTATCAGATCATTATGATTTGGTGGGGAGTGGGGGAGCAGCAGTGGCTATAAAATGGCATCAGGAGAGATCCTGTGGGATGGAAATGTTCTCTATCTTGACTGTGTCAATGGCAATACCCAGGTTGTGACAGTATACTATGATTCTGTAAGATGTTACCATTGGGGAAAACTGGGTAAAGGACACACAGGAGCTATCGCACTATTATTTCTTACAATTGCATGTAAACCTACAATAATCTGTAAACAAAAAGTTTAATCAGAAATGAAGGCAACACATGCCTCTTGTAACAAGTAAAACAATAGTCTGTGGTCAGTCTCTTTCTCTACCCGTCCCATTCCCTCCCTCTTGAGATAACCATGCAAACTCACTGCTCATACAAACAGGCATGCATTTAATACTTTCTGTTTACTGTATCAAAATGGGATCATACATACTACATATTACCCTGCAGCCTACCTTCTTCACCCATCATCCCTATATCATAGAGAGCTTAAAAAAAAAAAATTTTTTTTTAAGTGCCAAGCAGGATGGCAGGTATAGAAAATTTTCTGACTAGGGCAAATCTGACAAATGTTTACCGTGCTAATGTGCCATAGCTCAGCCAGGTGCATTCAGTGAGAGCACAATATGCAAGTAGCATTCTAAAGAGATCTGCAAAAAATGCAAGGTCTTCAGCAGCTCTTCGAGGATCCCATCCCCCTCTCTGCCTCCTCCATGGAACCATCCCATGGAGGTTTAACAGTTTAACTCCATTTGCCCCCTCCTGCTGTTTGTGCTTTTGTTGTATACTTCTGTTCTACATCTCCACAAGACATTATTATTGTCATTTATTTACAAAATAACGTATAAATATAAAGGTGTATGTACCTGGGTATATGTACATGTATATATTAGACACACACACACACTTTAAGTGCTCTTTGTTCTTTCCTGCAGTTGTGTTCTTTTTTTTGGGGGGGGGGGCAAGTTTTTATATTGGTAAAGTTCTGTACTACTAGAAATATAAGATTTGAAAAGAAAAGTGAGACTTGAGGATTATCTGTGGAGCTTATCCTCATTCTCCTGCTGACGCATTATGTGTTTATAATTTGAGAACTGCAGATAAATACAAACTGGTCTTCTCCATACTTGCTCACTAAGGAATTCCTCATTTCTAGGAAACGTCTATTTCAAGGAAAGGAAACAAACAAAAACACCTAGTGCACTAGATGATTAAAAGGTACACATTTTATAGCCTGAGTTCGAGAAAAAAATTACCCAAGAAACGGCCTTTTTCCCTAGGAGCCAGCTTCTACTAGGGGAGTCTAGGGTTCTCTAGGCAAAGAAAAAAAACTTGCCAGTTTAAACAGAGTAACAGAAACGTTCAGCCAATCAAATATACAGAACTCATCACTTGCAGTGAGGAATGAAAGGCCTGTATCAACAGAAAAAATAAATGGCACCGGCAACGTCTGCAACAGAAAACAAACAGGAAATCCTTTAAAAAGCCAAAATTGCAAAGACAGATGAACAGGGTATGAAATTACACGCCGGGCAATGCACCTGTTAAAGGAAAAGAGGCGCACACCAAGTCTGAAGTCTTAAGAATTCGGTGTTTAACACTACTTCTGCATGCTGCCCAGCAGAAAACTCGGGTCCTGGCTTAATCCACAACGCACACTTCATTTAAGGAGGTGAACTGCTTGGTCTGACTCAGTTTCTTATTCTGTAAAATGAATGCAACACAGCTGTCGTGAGTCCCCAAAGAATTCTGCACAAACGCTTTGTAACTCCAAAGTGCTGTGCAAATCAGAGCAGCCCTTCTCTCCTTCACATTCGTTGGACTTAGAATTTCAGAAGTTTAGCTGAAAATATAGACGACTCGGAAGCAAGGGACTGAGAGTGGCCCACACAGGTGGAAAGAAATGCAGAAACTGGAGCACCTCATACAAACCGCAAGAGACCACGTTCACGTGCACACGTTATCAGTAACAGAAAACGCCACCGGTAGCAACTGTAAACCACTGAGAGGACCAGCAACGACATGTGTCCAAATCCAGCCGGCAGCACAGCCTCGTCGGCGGCAATGCCTTAAACACAGCTCCCCGCACTCCGCGGCCTAACGAGATCCACTTTTTCCAAAAAGTTTAGCAACTTGCCAAGTACACTGGCGTAGTTCACCTTTTTTAATTGCTAAACAAACACGCAGGGGAGTTGAGACAATCAAGGGAATGTTCAGCCTTCCTCAAAAATAAGATCCAGGAAATTCACGTTTTGCTTGAACAGTTTCATGTCTGAAACTGATCACAAACCTCTGTTTGATGTTGTTTTCTCGCTGCTGGCCAATGAGCCCGGGAAAGAGAACCAATTCTTTCAAACAGGGAGGGCTCTCTGCACTCTTCAGCTAAACCAGCGAGGCTTTACCACCGTCACGTTTAAAATAATGAGGAAGATGCCTCCATAGAGTTTACCGGGCTGCGCTAATCACGAGGGGCCTCGGGCGCCCAGGGCGGATCCCAGCGCCGGTGGCCGCGGGACCGGACGCCCTCCCCGGGACCCCCCCAGGACCCCCTCCCCGGGACGCGGCCGCGGGACAGGACGCCCCCCAGAACCCCTGCCCGGGACGCAGCTGCGGGACAGGACGCCCCCCAGACCCCTGCCCGGGACGCAGCTGCGGGACAGGACGCCCCCCAGAACCCCTGCCCGGGACGCGGCCGCGGGACACGAAGCTCCCCCCTCCCCAGGAACCCCTCCCCAGAGCGCGGGCCTCGCCGCCGTCTCGCAGCACCCGCCGCGCTCACCGCGGGCCGGGAGCCCCCTCAGGCCGACTGGCCCCCGCCCGCCGCCCGGCCTCCCTCCGGCCCGCGCCGCCCGCCGCGCTCACCGCGTTTTTCTTCTGCACCATCTTGTCCATCTTCTTGGCAATGCGGACCACCTCGTCCTCCATGGCCCTGGCAGGCCTGCCCCGCGCCGGGCCGCGGGGGACGGGAAACGAGAGGAGCTGGCCGGGCGGCAGGTAAGCCCAGGCGTCGGCGAGGGCCCTCACCAGGCGTGACCGAGGCGCTTCTTCACTCACGACGACTGCGACGGCGGGGGCGGCGGCGGCGGCGGCGCTCCTCCCACGCAGGCAGCGCCAATCGAGCTCCCAGCTCGCGGCGGCGACGGCGGCGGCGCTCCTCCCACGCAGGCAGCGCCAATCGAGCTCCCAGCTCGCGGCGGCGACGGCGGCGGCGCTCCTCCCCCGCAGGCAGCGCCAATCGAGCTCCCAGCTCGCGGCGGCGGCGGCGCTCCTCCCCCGCAGGCAGTGCCAAGCGAGCTCCCAGCTCGCGGCGGCGGCGGCGGCGGCGCTCCTCCCCCGCAGGCAGCGCCAAACGAGCTCCCAGCTCGCGGCGGCGGCGGCGGCGCTCCTCCCCCGCAGGCAGCGCCAATCCAGCTCGCGGCGGCGGCGGCGGCGCTCCTCCCCCGCAGGCAGCGACAATCGAGCTCCCAGCTCGCGGCGGCGGCGGCGGCGGCGGCGCTCCTCCCCCGCAGGCAGCGCCAATCGCGCTCCCAGCTCTGTTCTTTTGTTTTTTTTTTTTTTGAATTCTGAGATTTTTCATTTGAAGTACATCTTAAAGCTATTAAATTCACAAATATGCTAATTTAAATACCCAATTCTATTATCTAAAACACACATTGCAAACATACAAATATCTATTCTCTCCACATGTCAGAGCCCATTCATTTCATGGTTTGGAAATGGGGAGAATAGATCCCCTTAAACTGCAAGTCAGCAGGTGTTTCTTTACAGTTAACTTTAGCAAAATTCATACAAAATATTAATGAACAATGAATGATCTTCTTTACTTGTTAACTCACAAGGAAACACCTTCAAAACTGCATTTTGTTAAAGTTTCTGTACTAAAATGTAGAAAAACTGAACTACACAAATATTGAAAAGTTTAAAATTCCTTAATTTTTTATTCCTGGTACCACTACCACAATTTACAGGGCAATATACCTGATGTAATGAAAAGAAAAAGACAAAGCTACAACAGATAAAAGACCTCAGGAATGTACATCTAATTGACCCTCCGTTGCATGAATCAATAGCTGCACTTTTTGCAAACTGTGGCTAGGACAGTCCTGAACAAGAAGGGTTTCCTGTTTAAGCTGCAGTAACTTTTCTGACTATGGATCATCGTTCCTTCTGCGGCAGGTTTTTACAGTTCCTCTAATGCATTTGGGACGACTGTCTCAAAGTAACCTGCAGCTTTCCTGACAACTCCTCGCTCTCTCTCCTGCTAAGAACTGTAGCCCTTTTCTTCTGAGTTTTGAGAACCTTCTGCTACCATATCCACCACTTCCACCACCAGATCCATAACCACCACCATAGGGACTTCCCGAGCTTCTTCCACCAAAACTGCCCCCCTTCATGGGTCCATAATTTGATTGCTGTTGTCCACTATAATTTCCAAAATCATTATAGCTCCCACCACCACCACCGTAGTTACCTCCAAAATTTCCTCCTTCATTGTAAGCATCATATCCTCCACCACCGCCACCATATCCACCATCTTGGTTTCCATATCCTGGTCCACCACCACCATAGCCTCCTCTACTACTGTAACCAGGACCACCACCATCGTTACCACCGTCGCCTCCAAATCCGTTTTATCCACCATCACCTCCTCCATAACTACCTCTGCTGCCACCACCTCCACCACCATAGCCTCCTCTTCCACCAAAGTTTCCACCACGGCCAAAGTTACCTCCACCACCTCCAAAGTTTCCTCCACGACCCATAAAGTTGCCAGATCCACCTCCACGACCTCTCTGTGATCCAGCAGATTGCATTTCTTGTTTAGAAAGGGCCTTTTTCACTTACAATTATGCCCATTAATAGTGTGGTATTTCTGAACAACAATTTTATCAACTGTATCATGATCATCAAAAGTTACAAAAGCAAATCCTCTCTTTTTTCCACTCTGCCTGTCTTCCATAACTCCTATGGTTTCAATCTTGCCATACTTTTCAAAGTAGTCTCTCGAATTACATTCTTCTGTATCTTCTTTAATACCACCAACAAAAATTTTCTTCACTGTTAGATGGGCACCAGGCTTTACAGAATCCTCTCTAGAAACAGCTCTCTTTGGTTCCACTACACGCCCATCAACCTTGTGTGGTCGAGCACACATTGCTGCATCCACCTCTTCAACCCAAGAGTAAGTCACAAAACCAAAGCCCCTGGAACGGTTTGTCTGGGGGTCTCTCATCACCACACAATCTGTAAGTGTGCCCCATTTCTCAAAATGTTCTCTTAAGCTATCGTCTGTAGTTTCAAAGCTCAGACCGCCAATAAACAGTTTTCTCAACTGTTCTGGTTCCTTTGGATCATGGCCCTCCTCCCCCCGGCGGCGGCGGCGGCCGGAGTCGGGCTGGGGGCGACCGGGCGGCGGTTTTACCTCCGTTTTGAGACCGGACTCGCCTCTTCCAACTCGAGTTCAATATGGGACCGAGAGCCCAGCTCTGTTCTATGTTGGGCCATTTTACTTCAGCCCAAAAAAATTTCTTCTAGTATTCCCTAAGGTCTGCTGGGGATCAGTTTTCTTATTTTTCATTTATCTGTATTTGATTTTTTAAAATTGATTCCAATTTTCTGTTGAGATTCTCCATATTTTAATCTATTAATCCCCATCTTTTACTCTCAATATAGTCATTTTAAAGTTCTGTGCTAACTCCAGAATCTGAATTCCCTCTAAATCAATTTTTCTTGGTTTTTTTTTTTTTTGTCTTAAGTTTTAGTCACTTTTTCCTGCTTCAGGAATTTCATAATTTTTGATTGTGTGCTGGACGTGGTGAATAAAAAATTCATAGAGACTGAAGATGCTATTACTTTGCACCAGAGAAGATTTACCCTTTTCTCTGTTAATCAGAGTGGCTGATCATTTCAGTCATTTCAGGAATTTTACTAGGTCAGAACTGGGTTGGAGCTTTAGTTGTCTCATCCTACCTATGATTTTTCCTAATTTGTGGCCTCCCTGGATTTTTGCTGTGAGCCTGACAGGTCTTTGATTCTTCAATAAATACAGTCAGTTATTGACTTCAGTCTTTCAGATGTTTGAATTCAGCTCTTTAGGCTCTCAGTTCTCACAGCTTCAGAGTATGGCAAATGTAAGGAGAGACCAGCTATGTATTTGTTGCCGTTACACTTTCTCAGTGAAAATTTGTCTCATAAACACTGAAACATTGCAGATGATTTCACTTTTTCTGACTCAGCCCCCTTCTTGGGGATGGCACTTCTGGGTTTTTACTGTGAGTCTGGTAGGTCTCTAATTCCTCACTTTGGAAAGTTCTCTCCCTCAGGCATTAGGTATTTAGCTTCCTGCTTTATATAGGTTCAAAAACTGGCAAATGTCTTGAAGAGGAGACCTAATGATTGTCACAGGCCCCTTTATCTAGCGGGATTTGGTTTGTTAGTGCCATGACTGTGCAGGAAATTTCACTCTGCTTTCTTGGCTCAGTCCCCCATCATCCTATACCACCCTGACACTAAGGAAATGTCCTGTGGGGGAAATCGGCTTGACATTCTGCTAGATTTCACTCCATCATGCCAGCAAATGAGTTCATCAAAAGGTATGGTGATTTCTCTTTTCCAGTGGAGTATGTCTCCCTACACCAAACCCCTGCTCCAAATCTCTAAATGTCCCTCTCTAGCATATTAGTTGATATTGTTTCTTGATTGCTTCCTTAGCTCGATGATCTTTTATTCAAGTTTGTTTGCTCGTTGCAGCAGGAGTGATGGCCTGTGCCTACCTAGTGCAGGCATATTATTATGGAGATATGGCTTTGGTCCCAGACACCACAATAAGGAGAATATCATAAGAAAGCAAGTCACACGAGTTGTTTGGTTTCCCAGTGCATGTAAAAGTTATGTTTATGCTATACTGTAGTCTATTAAGTGTGCAATAGCATTATGTCTAAAAAAAGTACATATCTTAATTTGAAAGTAGACTTTAAGAATGCTACCCATAGGGGGCTTCCCTGGTGGCGCAGTGGTTGAGAATCTGCCTGCTGATGCAGGGGACATGGGTTCGAGCCCTGGTCTGGGAGGATCCCACATGCCGCGGAGCAGCTGGGCCTGTGAGCCACAATTACTGAGCCTGCGCGTCTGGAGCCTGTGCTCCGCAACAAGAGAGGCCGCGATAGTGAGAGGCCCGCGCACCGCGATGAAGAGTGGCCCTCACTTGCCACAACTAGAGAAAGCCCTTGCACAGAAACGAAGACCCAACACAGCCATAAAATAAAAATAAATTAATTAAAAAAAAAAAAAAAAAATTGAAAAAAAAAAAAAAAAAAAAAGAATGCTACCCATCATCTGAGCCTTCAGCAAGCTGTAATCTTTTTGCAATAGTAACATCAAAGATCACTGATCACAGATCATGTAACAAGTATAATAGTGAAAAAGTTTGAAATATTGTGAGACTTACCAAAACATGACATAGAGACACGAAGTGAGCAAATGCTGTTGGAAAAATGGCACCACCAGTAGAGCTGCTTGACACAGGGTTGCCACAAACCTTCAATTTGTAAAAAAAAAAAAAAAAAAAAAAGCATTATCTGCAAGGTACAATAAAGTGAAGTGCAATAAAGTGAGGTATGCCTATACATCCTGCCTCAAAGCAGAAATCCTATTTAGATCACCTTTAATTTCTCTCTATGATATATCAATAGTTTTCTATTCTAATAGGGTTCTTACATTTTTTATTACACTTATTATTAGGTATATGATGTTTTGATGATAATGTAGATGGCATATTTTTTAGTTTTTAATTTTATAACTTTTCAGACACAGAAAAATGTTAGTGGAATTTTTTAATGTTTGGTCTCTTATCTGGCAACTCTTCTAAAAACTAACTGATATTCTAATAAGTTATCTGTAGATGGTTTTGGATTTTCTGTATCCTTAATTATATCAACTATGGAAAGTGACAGTATGATTTCTTCCTTTCTTAGCCTTATATTTCTGATTTCTTTTTCCTGCCTTACTGCTAATGCCATTTAATACTTTTACTAATAGGTTGAATAGAAAAGGTAAGAGTTGGCATTCTTATTTTGTTCCTAATCTTACAGTGGACATTCTCCACATTTCACTATAAACAGGATGGTGGCTCTAAAGTTTTTTGTAGTTTCCCTTTGCTATGAGTTTTTAATCATACATAATTATTGAATTTTATCAAATGCTTTATCTGACTATACTGATATGATCATATACATTTTCTCCTTTATTTTATGGATGTGGTGCATGACATCTATTGATATTTGAATGTTAACTCACCTTGCATTTCTGGAGTAAAACAACTTGGTAGGAATTCACACACACACACACACACACACACATTCACTCACTCACACACTCTACATTTGATTGTCTAACATTTTGTGTATGATTTTTGCTTCTGTATACATAAGGGAGATGGGCCTATTTTCTTTTCTCATAATTGTCCTTTTAATTAGTGAATAGTATATAGAGGGTAGAGATTTAAAAGACCTTTTAAAAGGTCTTCTTCTTCTGTGATATAATACAATACAGTATTACTCCATTTTTTAAAAATGACCTTTTTCATTTTCAAATAATTTCAAATCTGCAGAAAAGATACAAACAGAGTTCCCTTTACCTCTCTCCCAGTTTTTCCTATTGCTAACATCTTATACTACCATAGTATATTTTTCAAAATTAAAAAGCCAACATTTATACATTACTATTAACTAAACTTAAGACTTTTTTTGGATTTCACCAGTTTTCCTGTTAATGACCTTTTTCTGTTCTAGGACCCAATCCAGTATATCACATTCCACTTAGTTAGTTGTCATGTCTCCTTAGTCTTCTCTGGTCTATGACAGTTCCTCATTCCTTCCTTGTTTTTCATGATTTTGACAGTCTTGAGGAATATTTGTCTGATATTTTGTAGAATTGTTCTCAGTCTGGGTTTGGCTGATGTTTTTCTCATGATTCGACTGGAGTTATAGGTTTTGACAAAGAATACCGCAGAAGCGAAGTAACCGTCTCATCACATCATAACAGAGAGTATGTAGTGTCTCCGTGACATCACTGGTGATGTGAAACATCATCACTTGCATAACATGGTGTTTGCTTGGTTTCTCCACTGTAAAGTTACTTTTTCTCCCATTTTATACTGTCTTTGGAATTCAATCATTAAGGCCAGCCCAGGACTGGACTTAAGGGGAAGATTAAGCTTCACCTCCACCTCCTTGGGGAGGAGATGGATGCCGGGGAGGGGGGGGGGGGGCGGGGGGGGCGGGGGGGAGGTTACCTACATATGGAATTCTTCTGTTGGCAAGATTTGTCTTCTCCCTCCCTCCTATTATTTATTTATTTATACACTCATTTATTTACTCCATTATGTTTTAATATGGATTCTTTATAATCTATATACATAATTACAACCTTAAAAACCTCTGGTTCCCCCACTGACATATAAACTTTTTGAGGAAAGGCTCTGTTTCTTTTTTATTTTTGTACACTCTATGCGTTTAGCATAGTCCCCTAATTTATAGTGGACTTCCAGTAATTATTTTTTAATGGATATCTTTCCACTTCAACTGAAAAGTACCCTTTCCTTATATAATAGCATTCTAAATCCAAAATAAAAGTAGATTTTAAAATAAGTAAAAGTAAACTCATGCATGATCACCCTGTAATAAGTATGTAAAAAAGCAAAGGGTACTGCAGAAATAACTTAACCATTTGAGTTGGATGTGTCTCCAAAAAATATTGAAGCCACATTTGGAAAGAAATTACAGTATTTGATAAGCCAAGGATATGACCTGCTGTGTGCTTTCTCTTTTTTGTTCAGATCACCAAAGGAGATTAAGACCCCGTTTTCTCCCTTCTCTGGAAAATTATCATCTGATGCAGTCACTCAGATAACAACAGAGAGTCCAGGAAAAACCATGTTTTCATCTGAGATTTTTGTTAATGCTGAAGATCGTGGACATGATATTCCAGACCTCAGTACACAGAAGTTGGGCAAAGTTCCTGTCAAGTTTGCTTCATCATCTTCAGTCCAACAGATTACTGTTCTTCATGGCACAGATGGTAAGAGAATTTTAGGTCACATTACCAACTTTTGTGTGTCATTAACTAAGAAATTTCTTGATTGGGTCTTTCTAGTTAGAAAACCTAATTTTAATTTTAAGCATTAGGTTGTACATGATTAAAACACCTTTTATTTACATAGCTATGAAGAGAATATAATTTATTATGTTTTTACTTCAATTTCTAGTGAAGTTAACAACCTATGTGAAACTCATGCTACTTGTGGCTGACGTATTTTCAACTCATAATACTTGTCATAAGAATGCAAGTAGTTCATGAAAACATAAAAACTATAGAGGTTCAATTTTAGGGAGGTAGATAACTATTTGGCATTGTTTCTTTTAGTATTGTTTTGCATGATACAGTGAACAGATAGCAAACACAATACCAGTCTATTTCTTGCTCAAGAAACGTTGAGCAGGGACCCAGGTTGACTGTGACTCTGCTTTCTTTAAAACATGGAACCCTGGATTCATCATCATAGTCAACTGGAAGGGACGAAAAGCATGGAGGAGCACATGTTGGGAGGCTTTTATGGGCTAGGCCTAGGTGTGGCCCACATCACTTTCCACTGACTAGGAATAGTTTAGCTGTGCTTTCCAGGATGAAGAAGAAAAGAGTTTTGGTGAACAGCTAGCAATTTCTACCATAAGGTCTACATTTAGAGTGTTCCTATGCTATCATGACAGTGATATTTTTATAGTGCTTATACTATATAACATTCAAAATTATAGCAAGTTATTTTCTTTTTCAGACCAGTAACTGGAAAGTTAAGTTCCCATTCTGCCTCCAAATGAGGGTGGGAACTTTCAGTTACTAATTTTAAAGTATTCAACAGTTTGTACAAATCTATTCAAAATATATTTTAAGTTTTCCTACTTGTGCAAAAAGTTTATCTGTCTGTAGGTATAAATGGAATATGCCTAAATGTATAAAGAAAATTGCTTAGTTCCACATGTAAATTGCACTGAATTTAATTTGAATAAATACATTTATATGTTGAAATGGTTATATTTCTTTTCTTTTTTTTTTTTTTTTACTTTTATTTATTTTATTTTTGGCTGTGTTGGGTCTTCATCGCTGCGTGCAGCCTTTCTCTAGTTGCGGCGAGCGGGGGTTACTCTTCGTTGCGGTGCACGGGCTTCTCATTGCGGTGGCTTCTCTTGTGGTGGAGCACGGGCTCTAGGCGCGTGGGCTTCGGTGCATGGGCTCAGTAGTTGTGGCTCGCGGGCTCTAGAGCGCAGGCTCAGTAGTTGTGGCACATGGGCTTAGTTGCTCCGCGGCATGGGGGATCTTCCCGGACCAGGGCTGGCACCCGTGTCCCCTGCATTGGCAGGCGGATTCTTAACCACTGCGCTATCAGGGAAACCCGAGATGGTTATATTTCTTATACATTTTTATTGTGATATAAAATTATGCCCCCCAAATGTATAGTCTAATCAATATCACACAGAACACCTTTAATGTGTCAGTTACCTATTGCCACCGTGATACTGTATAAGAACCTCGAAAATCTCAGTGCTTTATAACAACAGACATTTGCTTTCCTCACTCATGGGCTTATGAGTCAGTTGGAGTTTGGCATCAGGATGCAAAAACGGTTTGGGTCTGTTCCACATGCCTTGTACTGAAACCCAGGCTACTCTGGGTATGCTGTTTTCATGTTGGTGGCAGAGCACAGGAGAGGAAATCCAACTGTGAAAGTGTATTTTATACCTCTTCTGACATCAAATGGATCGGTCTACATAGAGCCCACAGTTCACGGTCTTACCTTTACATACAGGTACTTGGTAGAAAGGACTCCTTTAAAAGAGAAATATTATTTGGTTTAATAATAAAAGATTTTTAACTCTGTGGATTCAGAAGTAAAATTTTAAAAATATTTTAAAAGTATACAGAATAGCATGTTGAATTTATGACTATGTGTCCACTGCTCTGAATTAACAAATTAAGAGTAATATGCTATATGTTTATATTTAGTTCCATTTGCAAGTTTTTTGAAGGAATAAAGTTTATGGTTGGACTTTCTTCTTTACCCTTCTGCAGTCCTTTCTTTCTCTCCCAGGAACAACCATTATTTGCTGAATAGTCGCTTCTTCCCCCAGAGATAGGCAGTCCAAAGTAACTTTAAGACTTCTGCATCCAAACAGAAAGTTGTTGAGAATTTCAAAAAGCCACTTATCTTGCCTCTGAATTCTCCATCTCCACATGGTAGCCATTCTTGCTCTGGGTCCATTGTAATTCTGCCCAATTGTTGTTGTCCATTTTCTGCAAACTTTGAACTAAATGGTAAATTTAACCATCACCACCAAGCTCTATATACACTGGTGGAGGAAGAAAACTACTAAGTCAATATTCTAACAATAATGACTACAGCAACGTCCAAAGAGAAGTAGAGGCTACAGCCTATTTTTCCTGTTATTTAAATTCTTCCAGCCTCTATACATTTCTTCATTCTCCTTGAATTCAGCCAGGTTCTCATTGGCTGGGGCTTTGCCTGATAGGTTGGTACAAGTATTCCTAAGTAGTCTAAGGCTTTGCTAGCCCTGCATAGGTTTAAGGTCATTTTTTGTTAATTTCTATGACCAGGCTTGGTAAAGTGGTCCCCTAGGTGTAAGCCATACTCCTACTGACTTTCTTCTTTTAAGGTAACCTTATTTCTCCCTGATAGTTAAGGTCAATTGTAGTTTTAGTCAACACTATGGCATCCTATTCCCTGTATTGTTTCAGTGACATAAAGAATGTAAAATGACTAGATGGCTCCTGTCTCCCGGTAGAAGTGCCCCTCCCTTATTTCTAAGATCTTCCATCAAACAAAGCAGAGTCACAGAGATAGAAAGCAAAAGATTTTAAAGGCTTCTGCCTTTGTTCCTAAATATATGCATTCTGTCTGTTGGATAGGCAAGTGCCATATGTGGTTCTGAGCACATGCCGTATTTGGCAAGCTAGCATTCCAGCCTCAGAAAGTGATGCCTCCCAGCTTGTGCCATGACAGTTATCAGTAAATTGTTCACTCGCTTTTTTGTTTTTGAGTTTACCATAGCTGTGGGTGATCAGGCTTGTGAGGAGAACAGTGACTCCCTTTAGGCATCAGCCTGTTGTCTCATTTCCTTCACTATGAAGTCAGTTCCTTGGTTGGAAGCAGGGTACTAGTAATATGGATTCCATGTCAAATCATCAGAATGATGGAGTGGTCAAGGATGGTAACACAATTCTAAGTAATATAAAAGTTGTTATTGCGTCCAGAATGAAGGAGATCTCATTCTACTCTGGGACTATCAGACTCTGTCTAGAGTATTTTGATTTTTATAAACTAGACATGGGCAACTAGGAGTCCATCTAGAGGTGATTACAGGATGCAAGAGAAGACCATGGTCCATAAGGATAAACTGAAGAAGCTGTTGTGTTTAATCAGGAGAAGTGGTAGCTATCTACAAAATTCTATTTGAATGAGCAGTACAACCCCATGAATACTGAGGAGTAACCTAAACAAGAATTTTATAGGACTCATGTGATGGCAATACTAATCCTTTGTGTAGGCATAGAAAAGGAGAGTAGACTAAAAGGAGGGATGGGATATTTCTGAATGGGAAAATTGAATATTTAAAGATGTCATTTATTCCCAAATGAATTTAAACTCTAATGTAATTCTACTCAAAATTCTAATGGAATTGTTCTTTTGAACTTGTTTAATTGATCTTAAGTTTTTTCCGGAAGACTAATAAAGAAAATACTGGAAAAGAAGAGTAATGGGGAGGATAAATTTTAGCAGCAGCCAGTGGAGTGTTTTAATGGGATGCCTGGAAGTTGCAGACATTATTCTCACCCTTGACCTATGGGCCCAGACTTAGTCATATGTCCATACATGTCTGCAAGGGAGATTGGGAAATACAGTGTACAGATGAGCAGTATGTACCCAGCTAAATATCAAAATGCTGTTACAGAGAGAGAGAGAGAGTTTCTACCACATCATGAAAGAAAAACAAGTGTATAGAAAAAGATTTCAGGGACTTCCCTGGTGGCGCAGTGGTTAAGAATCCACCTGCCAGTGCAGGGGACACGGGTTCGAGCCCTGGTCCGGGAAGATCCCACATGCCGCAGAGCAACTAAGCCCGTGTGCCACAACTACTGAGCCTGTGCTCTAGAGCCTGCGAGCCACAACTACTGAGCCCATGCTCCACAACTACTGAAGCCTGCGTGCCTAGAGCCTGTGCTCCACAACAAGAGAAGCCACTGCAGTGAGAAGAGTGAGAAGCTCGCGCACCACAACGAACAGTAGCCCCCCCACACCGCAACTAGAGAAAGCCCGCGTGCAGCAATGAAGACCCAATGAAGTAAAAAAATAAGAAGAAGAAGAAAAAGATTTCATCTTCTATAATAATCAAATTACTACCATGTCACAGACATTTTAGAAAGAATTTTAGCAGTTAGTATTTAAAAAAAAGAAACTTTATAAATGACATAATTTTTCACTCTGAAATCAGAAAACTTATGTGAAATGGGGCAGCAGGGGAGAATGGGTATGCTATAAACAGGAAGTCTTTATTACAGAATTCTTTATTATTGAAAATTTAATCCAGCCTAAATTTTTAACATTATGAGAAGGGTTAAATACACTTAATGTGTAGTAGAATGATAAAAAATGTGAAGATAGGAAATAAAATGAATATTTTATTATCAATGTAAAGTAGAAAAACTGAATTCCACATTATACATACTATACACAACTATGTAAACAAATAAGAAATACAGAGGAAAGACCTGTAGAAATACATTAAAATATTAATAATAGTTATCTTTGAGTGGTAAGACTTTGTCTTTTTTATTTCTGTGTATTTTTTTAATATTGAGAAGTTATACTTTTTTAATGGGAAACTTATTTTGAAAATCTGCCACATAGAAGAGAATTAGATTTACTTTCTATGACTCTGGAGGGAGAACCTTCAAAGATCAGTAGTAGGGGTTAACAACGACCAGGTTTGGGTTCAATATAAGATAAAGTGTTTCTTAGTTAGAGCCATCTAAATATGGAATAGATTGCTAAGAAGTCGTCTTCTCAATGAATCCTACCCTTACCACTCTATTTAAACTGCATCCTGCTGCAATTTCCCAAATACTTCTAATCTTCCTCAGCATTTTCTAATTTTTGGGGGGGGAGTGGCTGTTTTGGGTCTTTGTTGCTGCACACGGGCTTTCCCTAGCTGTGGTGAGTAGGGGCTACTCTTCGTTGTGGTGCATGGGTTTCTTATTGTGGTGGCTTCTCCTGTTGCAGAGCGTGGGCTCTAGGCGCACAGGTTTCAGTAGTTGCAGCACGAGGGCTCAGTACTCGCAGCACAAGGGCCCTAGAGCACGTGGGCTTCAGTAGTTGCGGCACATGGGCTCAGTAGTTGTGGCGCTCGGGCTCTAGGGCGGGCGGGCTTTGGTAGTTGTGGCACGCAGGCTCAGTAGTTGTGGTGCACAGGCTTAGTTGCTCCACAGCATGTGAGATCTTCCCAGACCAGGTATCGAACCCCTGTCCCCTGCATTGGCAGGCAGATTCTTAACCCACTGCACCACCAGGGAAGTCCCAGTATTTTCTAATTTTTTATGTCACTAATAATTTATAAAAATACTAGATGATTTACTTATTTAGTATGCTAATTGTTTACTGTCTATCTCCCTCTTCTAGAATGCTAGTTTACTGATACATTCCAAGAATCTTGACCACTGCTTGGCACATTAAAGGTGCTTAATATTTGTTCAGTTAATTAATAAATGTTTTCTTATTAATTATTCTGATCTTTATGTCCTTAGGCCAGCCTTTACTGTTGCCATATAAGCCTTCTGGTAGTACAAAGATGTACTATGTTCCCCAATTAAGACAAATTCCTTCATCTCTGGATTCCAAGTCAGACACCACCATTGAGAGCTCACACTCAGGTATTATGCAGAAATTATTCAAAATTTTATTTTTTGAAATTTTATTTGTGGATTGGCTGTTTAATTCTGGATGACATATGAAAGCTCAGTGCTCTTTAATCTTTAAGTGAAACATGGAGATTTTCATGACACAGGCTCTGGTTCAGATAGGTGAGTTATTTGGTCAGATGTATTGTGTACACTCAAACATTTGATAAATATTTGAAGAAAATTGTATGAACAGTTACTTGTTTGGGTTAGTGGACTCCATCTAGGACAAAGGTTTCCAAGTTTTCTCTGTTCACAGTCACCTTAGTGTTTGGGTGATTTCTTTTCTCATCATCGTGGGGATATAAATCATCAGCAGCATATAAATACATGAAGTATTTTTTCAGACACTAAGCTATTATGTTATTAGGGTATAAAAATACTTAGCGTTTTGATCTTACAGCTTAATAAGCAAAAATATTTTTCGTTTTGTGTTTGAAAGAAAACATTTTACTTTGTTCAGAAATATGCATAATTACTTGCTAACGAGATATGTGTGGCTATTAGGGCACAGTTTCTCAAACCTTGAGATGAGATTGGACACAACCACCCTCATTTATTGCTTTTGTTACAGAAACCGTCAAAAATCCAACTCTGCAGAGATACAGACAGCAGCATTGAAAGGAATGTAGCAGTATCTAATGTTGAAACTTTAAACTATCTTTAGCGATTAGTTTTTGTCCTGTACACCAGATATTACATATCACTCTTTCTCTAGAATTTTAAAATATCCCACAACATCCCTGTGAGATCACCACAATAGAACTGCAGATTTAGAAAATGAATAGCATCCTGTGGAGGAACTGAATAAATATTTTCTGTGGAAAATTATAAGGATACGGAGTTGGTATGGTGCGGGGTTTTGATTGTTGGGATAACATATTGATTGGTCCACAGGAGTTGACTTGGTTCAGTTTAGATATAAATTGTTCATGATTTGTCAATAGACATCTTTATAGGTGTAGAAATTAAAAAGAAAGTAGTTGTCCCTGGTCTTACGCAGATTTTCTGTTAATTTTAAGAGGACCCAACTAGTATCTAATGGTAACTGAGTTAAAGCCCCGATATAATTGCTCCTGATTTCCCACTGTGATGCCACTGAAAAAAAGAACCACAAAATGCTCATATGTTAGGATTGATTATGAAGCCTATAACCAGGAACTGGAAGAAATTTTCACTACCTGCATGGCTATGATTTTAAAAACTCACTTAGTGGCTACGAGACATAAAACAAGCTTACTTAATTGATTGTAGGTAGGAAAATCTTTTATCTCAGTCTCACTTTCAGCCCCCTAGTTCAGAAGACAGAATGTACCAATAGAAGTCTAATCAGGTGTTCCAGTATTTTTTGAGGCCTCCTGTGTACTTCTATTCATTTACATCCTAACTCTTCCCTTTGGAGACATTAACTTTGAGAAAAATTGGACAGTAGTGGGAAGAGGAAATGACTCAGGGATGGTACACTGTATCCTGAGAAATACTGTCCGTATAAATAAAGTACTGAATGCATCAGTTAGACAAGAAGAGATCTGTTGGCTATATATACTTGAGGTTGTCATTTATCATGTTCTGCATCTATTCTGAGAGTGAGGGAGTTGACAGTAGAAAATAATAGTTTCTTAGACCAGTAGAGCTGATCTAGATGAAAGCCTAGGAATTGTTCTGATAGATAGTGTCTATTAGTATGTTGTGATTCTATAGATACTAGAAAGATCCAACTAGAGTTTGGGGCCAAGGGCAAGTCATAAACCATTGCAGATATTTGGACCAAATAATTTCTCCTCAGTTGAGAATGAGTAAACAATTGAACTCATAAAATTCTTTTAGAGACAAAAACAAAGGGACTTCCCTGGTGGCGCAGTGGTTAAGAATCCGCCTGCCAATACAGAGGACACGGGTTCCAGCCCTGGTCCGGGAAGATCCCACATGCCACAGAGCAACTAAGCCTGTGCGCCACAACTACTGAGCCTGCGCTTTAGAGCCTGCGAGCCACGACTACTGAAGCCCGCATGCCTAGAGCCCGTGCTCCACAACAAGAGAAGCCACTGCAATGAGAAGCCCGCGCACTGCAACGAAATGTACCCCCGCTCGCCGCAACTAGAGGAAGCCCGTGCACAGCACCGAAGACCCTACACAGCCAAAAATAAAAATAAATAAATTAAAAACAAAACAAAAACAAAAAAACAAGGCAAAGGTAACCTCGCAAAGAAAGAGATAGATGTTAGAGATTTACTCATTAGGTCAAGTAACACTCTGAAGTAGTAACAGGATTTCATTTATATCTGACAGTAAGTTCTGTGAAGATAGGTACTATGTCTTTTTTTTTGTAAGCCATTTTATACCTCATACCAATATATAATATAGATGTTATTTTTATATTCATTTAAAGACATTTAAATATTTTGTGTACTAGTACTGTCAATAGGAGCAAAAAGCCATGGGGAGAGAACTGGTTGGGATTTTTAAAACAAAGTGAGGAGTTAATAGCAGAAAAAAATGGTGGAGTAAAGACCTCCAACATTTTGCCCTGTGATAAAAGCAACAGAATTTTGGCAAAACTTTATGGAAAACTTTTCCAAAACTCGAAATTAACCAAAGGCTTGTAGCTTTTGTAGTAAGCATTTATTCAAGAAAAATGGCTGAACCTTGATAAGAATAGTAAGCTTGTGGCATTTTACCTTGCCCTATTCTCATTGCCACACTCAGCTCAGTGATAACCTTGAAAAATATCAGCCTGCATTCCCAGGACTGGAGGGAGCAGAACAGAGCTGGACCTCTTTCACAATTTCATTCCCAAAGAATTGTCAGTATTTGATCTGTCTGATGGCTCTCTGGAAGACTCCACTCAAAAGGCTTATCTTTATTTGACCTTACTCAGAGCTATCCAGTGCGTATGAGCCTCTGTGTCTATGTGTGAGGTGTTTGTCAAAAAACACTTACAGGCAAGTGTTTTATTTTAGTTTCTTAAATATTTATTTATTTTATTTATTTATTTTGGCTGCGCCGGGTCTTAGTTGCACCACTCAGGATCTTCGTTGCGGCATGCGGACTCCTTAGTTGCAGGACCTAGTTCCCTGACCAGGGATCGATCCCGGGGCCCCTGCATTGGGAGCCCGGAGTCTTACCCCCTAGACCACCAGGGAAGTCCCCAGGCAACTGTTTTAATGTCACAATGCAGGAGGCAGTGGATAACACTTTAGACAAACAATAGACTAACCAAAAGCTTTAACGGAAAAACTGAGGATGAGATGTCCATAGATATTTTGAAAAGCATTGATATATTCCTAGGACTCTAGAAGACCACAAGTGTGCACAGGCCTGAGTGCATGCTCAGGAAAGATCTGAGAGGGGCCTACCCTTTACCTTTGGCTGCCCTTGAGGCTCTGGGCAAGAAGAAAGGGAAGGCTAAGGCAGAATTGATAACTCCCTGCCCTCAGCGTTGATGGCTATGTGCACGTAGTCCCTCGGCAAAGACTGGGAGATTTATTGTTTCTAGATGTTTAAGGATACCTCCATCTAGGCATTAGCTGACCACTAAGCTAGTTGAGTGGCAGCTTCAGTAGACTTCATAGAATTTGTTCAGAAAAGTTACTTAAAAAAAAAAACAGCGTAAAGCAACAGCAGGAAACTGTAGGGAGGTAGTAGACTCTGATTTCCAGGGTTGTCACATTATATTTTTTAAGATGTCGAGTTTTCAACAAAAAGTTACAAGATATGGAAATTCAAAGTAAAAACAAAATATATGGACCATACAAAAGTTTAGAAACTGTCTGTGAGGAATCTCAGACATTGGACTTACTAAATGAAGATGTTAAAATAGCTATTTAAAATATGTTCAAAGAACTAAATGAAACCATGTCTAAAGAAGTATAGGGAGAGGGGCAAGATGGCGGAAGAGTAAGACGAGGAGATCACCTTCCTTCCCACAGATACAGTAGAAATACATCTACACGTGGAACTGCTCCTACAGAACACCCACTGAACGCTGGCAGAAGACGTCAGAACTCCCAAAAGGCAAGAGACTCCCCACGTACTTGGGTAGGGCAAAAGAAAAAAGAAAAAACAGAGACAAAAGAATAGGGACAGGACCTGCACCAGTGGGAGGGAGCTGTGAAGGAGGAAAGGTTTCCACACACTAGGAAGCCCCTTCACGGGCAGAGACTGTGGGTGGCAGAGGGGGGAAGCTTCGGAGCCACGGAGGAGAGCGCAGCCACAGGGGTGCAGAGGGCAAAGCGGAGAGATTCCCACACGGAGGAGCGGTGCTGAGTGGCACTCACCAGCCCGAGAGGCTTGTCTGCTCAGCCGCTGGGGCGGGTGGGGGCTGGGAGCTGAGGCTCGGGCTTCGGTGCTAGCCGAGAGGGAGTCCGGGGAAAAGTCTGCAGCTGCCAAAGAGGCAAGAGACTTTTTCTTGCCTCTTTGTTTCGTGGCGCGCAAGGAGAGGGGATTCAGAGCGCCGCCTAAACGAGCTCCAGAGACGGGCGCGAGCCGCGGCTATAAGCGCGGACCCCAGAGGCGGGCGCGAGCCGCGGTTATCAGCGCGGACCCCAGAGACGGGCGTGAGCCGCGGTTATCAGCGTGGACCCCAGAGACGGGCGGGAGACGCTAAGGCTGCTGCTGCCGCCACCAAGAAGCCTGTGTGCGAGCACAGGTCACTCTACACACCGCCCATCCCGGGAGCCTGTGCAGCTCGCCACTGCCAGGGTCCCGTGATCCAGGGACAACTTCCCCGGGAGAATGCACGGCGCGCCTCAGGCTGGTGCCACGTCACGCCGGCCTCTGCTGCCGCAGGCTTGCCCCGCCTCCTCCATACCGCTCCCTCCCCCCGGCCTGAGTGAGCCAGAGCTCCCGAAGCAGCTGCTTCTTTAACCCTGTCCTGTCTGGGCGGGGAACAGACGCCCTCAGGCGACCTACACGCAGAGGCGGGTCCAAATCCAAAGCTGAACTCCGGGAGCTGTACGAACAAAGAAGAGAAAGGGAAGTCTCTCCCAGCAGCCTCAGAAGCAGTGGGTTAAAGCTCCACAAACAACTTGATGTGCCTGCATCTGTTGAATACCTGAATAGACAACGAATCATCCCAAATTCAAGAGGTGGACTTTGGGAGCAGAATATATTAATTTTTCCCCTTTTCCTTTTTTTGTGAGTGTATATGTGTATGCTTCTGGGTGAGATTTTGTCTGTATAGCTTTGCTTTCACCATTAGTCCTAGGGTTAGGTCCGTCCATGTTTTTTTTCTTTGTTTGTTTTTTTGTTCACTCAAAAAAAATTTTTTTCCTAATAAATGTTTTCTTAATAATTTTTCCCTTATTTTCTATTTTTAGAAATTAAAAAAATTTTTTAATAAGTTTTTTCATATTTTTTATTTTAAAAAATTAAACATTTTTTCTTAATAAATTTTTTTCTTAATAATTTTTTTCTTATTTTTTACTACAAAAAATTAATAAATCTATTTTTAAAAATTAAAAAAAAATTTTTTTCTGAATACATTTATTCTTAATTTTTTTTCTTATTTTTTATTATAATAGCTTTATTTTATTTTATTTTATCCTCTTTCTTTCTTTCTTTCTATTTTTTTCTCCTTTTTATTCTGAGCCATGTGGACGAAAGGCTCTTGGTGCTCCAGCCAGGCATCAGGGCTGTGCCTCTGAGGTGGGAGAGCCAACTTCAGGACACTGGTCCACAAGAGACCTCCCTTCTCCACGTAACATCAAACGGTGAAAATCTCTCAGAGACCTCCATCTCAACATCAAGACCCAGCTTAACTCAACGACCAGCAAGCTACAGTGCTGGACACCCTATGCCAAACAACTAGCAAGACAGGAATACAGCCCCATCCATTAGCAGAGAGGCTGCCTAAAATCATAATAAGGCCACAGACACCCCAAAACACACCACCAGACGTGGACGTGCCCACCAGAAAGACAAAATCCAACCTCATCCACCAGAACACAGGCACTAGTCCCCTCCACCAGGAAGCCTACACAACCCACTGAACCAACCTTAGCCACTGGGGACAGATACCAAAAGCAACGGGAACTACGAACCTGCAGCCTGTGAAAAGGAGACCCCAAACACAGTAAGATAAGCAAAATGAGAAGACAAAAAACCACACAGCAGGTGAAGGAGCAGGGTCAAAACACACCAGACCTAACAGATGAAGAGGAAATAGGCAGTCTACCTGAAAAAGAATTCAGAATAATGATAGTAAAGATGATCCAAAATCTTGGAAATAGAATAGACAAAATGCAAGAAACATTTAACAAGGATGTAGAAGAACTAGAGAGGAACCAAGCAACGATGAAAAACACAATAAATGAAATTAAAAATACTCTAGACGGGATCAATAGCAGAATAACTGAGGCAGAAGAACAGATAAGTGACCTGGAAGATTAAATAGTGGAAATAACTACTGCAGAGCAGAATAAAGAAAAAAGAATGAAAAGAACTGAGGACAGTCTCAGAGACCTCTGGGACAACATTAAACGCACCAACATTCGAATTATAGGGGTCCCAGAAGAAGAAGAGAAAAAGAAAGGGACTGAGAAAATATTTGAAGAGATTATAGTTGAAAACTTCCCTAATATGGGAAAGGAAATAGTTAATCAAGTCCTGGAAGCACAGAGAGTCCCATACAGGATAAATCCAAGGAGAAACATGCCAAGACACATATTAATCAAACTATCAAAAATTAAATATAAAGAAAGCATATTAAGAGCAGCAAGGGAAAAACAACAAATAACACACAAGGGAATCCCCATAAGGTTAACATCTGCTCTTTCAGCAGAAACTCTGCAAGCCAGAAGGGAGTGGCAGGATATACTTAAAGTCATGAAGGAGAAAAACCTACAACCAAGGTTACTCTACCCAGCAAGGATCTCATTCAGATTCGATGGAGAAATGAAAACCTTTACAGACAAGCAAAAGCTGAGAGAGTTCAGCACCACCAAACCAGCTTTACAACAAATGCTAAAGGAACTTCTCTAGGCAAGAAACACAAGAGAAGGAAAACACCTACAATAACAAACATAAACTATTTAAGAAAATGGGAATAGGAACATACATATCAATAATTACCTTAAATATAAATGGATTAAATGCTCCCACCAAAAGACACAGACTGGCTGAATGGATACAAAAGCAAGACCCATATATATGCTGTCTACAAGAGACCCACTTCAGACCTAGAGACACATACAGACTGAAAGTGAGGGGATGGAAAAAGATATTCCATGCAAATGGAAATCAAAAGAAAGCTGGAGTAGCAATTCTCATATCAGACAAAATAGACTTTAAAATAAAGACTATTACAAGAGACAAAGAAGGACACTATATAATGATCAAGGGATCGATCCAAGAAGAAGATATAACAATTGTAAACATTTATGCACCCAACATAGGAGCACCTCAGTACATAAGGCAAATACTAACAGCCATAAAAGGGGAAATCGACAGCAACACAATCATAGTAGGGGACTTTAACACCCCACTTTCACCAATGGACAGATCATCCAAAATGAAAATAAATAAGGAAACACGAGCTTTAAATGATACATTAAACAAGATGGACTTAATTGATATTTATAGGACATTCCACCCAAAAACAACAGAATACACATTTTTCTCAAGTGCTCATGGAACATTCTCCAGGATAGATCATATCTTGGGTCACAAAACAAGCCTTGGTAAATTTAAGAAAATTGAAATCGTATCAAGTATCTTTTCTGACCACAACGCTATGAGACTAGATATCAATTACAGGAAAAGGTCTGTAAAAAATACAAACACATGGAGGCTACACAATACACTACTTATTAACGAAGTGATCACTGAAGAAATCAAAGGGGAAATCAAAAAATACCTAGAAACAAATGACAATGGAGACACGACGACCCAAAACCTATGGGACGCAGCAAAAGCAGTGCTAAGAGGGAAGTTTATAGCAATAGAAGCCTACATCAAGAAACAGGAAACATCTCGAATAAACAACCTAACCTTGCACCTAAAGCAATTAGAGAAAGAAGAACAAAAAAACCCCAAAGCTAGCAGAAGGAAAGAAATCATAAAGATCAGATCAGAAATAAATGAAAAAGAAATGAAGGAAACAATAGCAAAAATCAATGAAACTAAAAGCTGGTTCTTCGAGAAGATAAACAAAATTGATAAACCATTAGCCAGACTCATCAAGAGAAAAAGGGAGAAGACTCAAATCAATAGAATTAGAAATGAAAAAGGAGAAGTAACCACTGACACTGCAGAAATACAAACGATCATGAGAGATTACTACAAGCAACTCTATGCCAATAAAATGGACAACCTGGAAGAAATGGACAGATGCTTAGAAATGCACAACCCACCGAGACTGAACCAGGAAGAAATAGAAAATATGAACAGACCGATCACAAGCACTGAAATTGAAACTGTGATTAAAAATCTTCCAACAAACAAAAGCCCAGGACCAGATGGCTTCACAGGCGAATTCTATCAAACATTTAGAGAAGAGCTAACACCTATCCTTCTCAAACTCTTCCAAAATATTGCAGAGGGAGGAACACTCCCCAACTCATTCTACGAGGCCACCATCACCCTGATACCAAAACCAGACAAAGATGTCACAAAGAAAGAAAACTACAGGCCAATATCACTGATGAACACAGATGCAAAAATCCTCAACAAAATACTAGCAAACAGAATCCAACAGCACATTAAAAGGATCATACACCATGATCAAGTGGGGTTTATTCCAGGAATGCAAGGATTCTTCAATATACGCAAATCAATCAACGTGAATACATCATATTAACAAATTGAAGGAGAAAAACCATATGATCATCTCAATAGATGCAGAGAAAGCTTTCGACAAAATTCAACACCCATTTATGATAAAAGCCCTGCAGAAAGTAGGCATAGAGGGAACTTTCCTCAACATAATAAAGGCCATATATGACAAACCCACAGCCAACATTGTCCTCAATGGTGAAAAACTGAAACCATTTCCACTAAGATCAGGAACAAGACAAGGTTGCCCACTCTCACCACTATTATTCAACATAGTTTTGGAAGTTTTAGCCACAGCAATCAGAGAAGAAAAAGAAATAAAAGGAATCCAAATCGGAAAAGAAGAAGTAAAGCTGTCACTGTTTGCAGATGACATGATACTATACATAGAGAATCCTAAAACTGGCACCAGAAAACTACTAGAGCTAATCAATGAATTTGGTAAAGTAGCAGGATACAAAATTAATGCACAGAAATCTCTTGCCTTCCTATATACTAATGATGAAAAATCTGAAAGTGAAATTAAGAGAACACTCCCGTTTACCATTGCAACAAAAAGAATAAAATATCTAGGAATAAACCTACCTAAGGAGACAAAAGACCTGTATGCCGAAAATTATAGGACACTGATGAAAGAAATTAAAGATGATACAAATAGATGGAGAGATATACCATGTTCTTGGATTGGAAGAATCAACATTGTGAAAATGACTCTACTACCCAAAGAAATCTACAGATTCAATGCAATCCCTATCAAACTACCACTGGCATTTTTCACAGAACTAGAACCAAAAATTTCACAATTTCTATGGAGACACAAAAGACCCCGAATAGCCAAAGCAATCTTGAGAACGAAAAATGGAGCTGGAGGAATCAGGCTCCCTGACTTCAGACTATATTACAAAGCTACAGTAATCAAGACAGTTTGGTACTGGCACAAAAACAGAAATATAGATCAATGGAACAGGATAGAAAGCCCAGAGATAAACCCACGCACATATGGTCACCTTATCTTTGATAAAGGAGGCAAGCATATACAGTGGAGAAAAGACAGCCTCTTTAATAAGTGGTGCTGGGAAAATTGGACAGGTACATGTAAAAGTATGAAATTAGAACACTCCCTGACACCATACACAAAAATAAACTCAAAATGGATTAAAGACCTAAGTGTAAGGCCAGACACTATCAAACTCTTAGAGGAAAACATAGGCAGAACACTCTATGACATAAATCACAGCAAGATCCTTTTTGACCCAGATCCTAGAGAAATGGAAATAAGAACACAAATAAACAAATGGGACCTAATGAAACTTAAAAGCTTTTGCACAGCAAAGGAAACCATAAACAAGACCAAAAGACAACCCTCAGAATGGGAGAAAATATTTGCAAATGAAGCAACTGACAAAGGATTAATCTCCGAGATTTACAAGCAGCTCATGCAGCTCAATAACAAAAAAACAAACAACCCAATCCAAAAATGGGCAGAAGACCTAAATAGACATTTCTCCAAAGAAGATATACAGATGGCCAACAGACACATGAAAGCATGCTCAACATCATTAATCATTAGAGAAATGCAAATCAAAACTACAATGAGGTATCATCTCACACCGGTCAGAATGGCCATCATCAAAAAATCTAGAAACAATAAATGCTGGAGAGGGTGTGGAGAAAAGGGAGCACTCTTGCACTGTTGGTGGGAATGTAAATTGATACAGCCACTATGGAGGACAGTATGGAGGTTCCTTAAAAAACTACAAATAGAACTACCATACGACCCAGCAATCCCACTTCTGGGCATATACCCTGAGAAAACCATAATTCAAAAAGAGTCATGTACCAAAATGTTCATTGCAGCTCTATTTACAATAGCCAGGACATGGAAGCAACCTAAGTGTCCATCATCGGATGAATGGATAAAGAAGATGTGGCACATATATACAGTGGAATATTACTCAGCCATAAAAAGAAATGAAATGGAGGTATTTGTAATGAGGTGGATGGAGTTAGAGTCTGTCATACAGAGTGAAGTAAGTCAGAAAGAGAAAAAAAAATACAGTATGCTAACACATATATATGGAATCTAAGGGGAAAAAAAAGGGCCATGAAGAACCTAGTGGCAAGATGGGAATAAAGACACAGACCTACTAAAGAATGGACTTGAGGATATGGGGAGGGGGAGGGGTGAGATGCGACAGGATGAGAGAGTGTCATGGACATATATACACTACCAAATGTAAAATAGATAGCTAGTGGGAAGCAGCCGCATAGCACAGGGAGATCAGCACGGTGCTTTGTGACCACCTTGGGGGGGGGGGTGGGATGGGGAGGGTGGGAGGGAGGGAGATGCGGAAGGGAGGAGATATGGAAACGTGTGTATATCTGTAGCTGATTCACTTTGTTATAAAGCAGAAACTAACACACAATTGTGAAGCAATTATACTTCAATAAAGATGTTTAAAAAAAAAAAAAGAAGTATAAGAACAGTGTCTTACCAAATAGAGAATATCAATAAAGAGAAATTACAAAAAAGAACCAAATAGAAGATCTGTAGTTGAAAAGTACAATAACTAAAATAAAAAATTGACTGGAGAAAGCTCAGTATCAGATTTGAACAGGCAGAAGTATGAGTCAGTGAACTTGAAGATAGGCCAATTGAGATTATCCAGTGTGAGAAACAGAAAGAAAAAAGAATGAAGAGAAATTAACAGAATCTCAGAGTCCTATGGGACACCTTCAAGCATCCTATTATACACATAATGGGAGTTCCAGATGAAGAGACAGAAAAAGAGACTGAAGGAGTATTTGGAGAAATAATGGCCTAAAATTTCACAAATTTGATGACTGCTGTTAATCTGCACATCCCAAAAGCTCAAGGAAGTCCAAGCATGATACAGTCAAAGAGAGCCACATCTACATACATCATAAACCATCAAATGACAAAGACAGTGTTAAAGCAGCAAGAGCGGAGTTATCATGTACAAAGAATCTTCAATAAAACTAATTGCTGATTTTTCATCAGAAACCATAGAGGCCAGAAGGCATTGCAATGACATATGCAAAGAGCTGAGGAAAAGAACCTGCCTACCAAGTATTCTGTACCTAGCAAAACTACCCTTCAGAAATGAAGGAGAGATGAAGACATTCTCAGATAAACAACAGTTGAAAGACTCCACTGCTAGCAAACTGACCCACAGAAAATACTAAAGAGATTTTTTTCAAGATGGAATGGTGAACACCAGACAGTAACTTAAATCCACATGAAAAAAGTACTAAAGGTAACTACATAAGTAAATACAAAAGACAGTATAAATGTATTTTTGTTTGTAAGTCAGTTTTTCTCCTATATGACTTAAAAGACAAATGCAGTATAAGCAAGTCCCAAATACATAAAGAAAAACTAACAGAATTAAAATGAAAAAACCTGACACTATTTTTTTAAATAAATAAATAAATTTATTTATTTATTTATTTGTATTTTTATTTTTGGCTGCGCTGGGTCTTCGTTGCCGCGCGCGAGTTTTCTCTAGCTGTGGCGAGCAGGGGCTACTCTTTGTTGTGGTGCGCGGGCTTCTCATTGTGCTGGCTTCTCTTGTTGAGGAGCACGGGCTCTAAGTGCATGGGCTTCAGTAGTTGTGGCTCTTGGGCTCTAGAGCGCAGGCTCAGTAGTTTTGGCGCGCGGGCTTAGTTGCTCCGCGGCATGTGAGATCTTCCCAGACCAGGGCTCGAGCCCGTGTCCCCTGCATTGGCAGGCGGATTCTTAACCACTGTACCACCAGGGAAGTCCGAAAAACTGACACTATTAAACGGAGAAATATTTCAAGCCAATAGCAAACGGTCATATATTGTATAATTCCATGTATATGAAATGTCCAGAATGAGCAAATCCATATAGACAGAAAGTAGATTAGTGGATGCCAGGGGATGTTGGGGAGGGGAAAATAGGGAGTAACAGCTAACATATACAAGATTTCTTTGTGGGGGCGTGACAAAAATGTTCTGGAATTAGATAGCAATATTGGTTGTGAAAATACTAAGAACTAGTGAATTGTACACTTACTTTAATCGGTGAATTTTTTTTTTTGAATCTTGTAGAAGTTTTTATTTCAGTGATGAAAAGAACGCAGTAAATGGAAACTATGCTGGTTTACGTTAGGCATGCACCTCTACCTGAAACTGCTGTTAGTTTTTGACTGGCCTAAATCTTTATAACTTATTTTTTCATTTAGGCACATCTTTAAATTTTTTTGGACCCTGACATACAGGGTAAGTTAACGTCTTCCTTGTGGCAGTTTAGTATGAGAATTATGTTCGCTGGCTAGATTCCTTTAACTAAAGTCCTCTAGACTCTCAGGCTACCTGTACTAGCTCAAGACTGTACTTTATATATAGAAATTTAAGTGAATCACAGTATAAGGGAGGGAGATAATCTAGAAAAGTGAAATGTACTGTATGAATACTCCATACATTTTTTTTCCAGCACTGATAATCAAACACTAGATAAGGAGGCCTACAGTCAAGTACCAAATTACTCTTTCCCCCACTGCTGCCCTTTCTGAGAGACACAAAGATGTATATCGATCTCTCCAGAAATCTGAAAGGAATCCACACAAATAACAGATTATTACCTATGTGGTCCCACATATCAAATTATAGAGCAGTTCCACTATTAAAATTATAGGAAGCAGTTAATGGGACTATGAGGAAAGCATCGTCCCACATACAGTAACATACACCTAGTAGAGTTTTCCATTCATCTGTCAATTGTTTTCCCAAGATTAGCATTAAAAAACACAACCCCAAACACATTTGACCCTCAAACCACCCCCACACACAAAAATCGGTCTTTATTCATTCTCAGATGACAGGATGTCCCAAGAGTGACAAAGGTGGGAGCCGATCCCCCCACAGCCTTTTCTTCAACCATCCCATCAACTGCTCTTCATTTCTTGAACTACCTTCCTTTTCCAGAGAGGTAATACTCAGGTCAGTCAGAAAGGCTTTCTGAGAAGAATGGCTTGGATTTCTGGGTCTGTTCCAGTCGATTCTAGATGAATTGGCTTGTATCAATGAAGCGCTCAACGCAGTTCACAAAACAAGCCTCAGCCCGACTGTCCAACTTTGGCCCAGGCTTGTCCATGCACATTTCCCAACAAAGTTCCGTCATCTGGTGCACCAGCTGCTGGAAGCGCTGCTTCTGAGTCTCTACCTCCGTGCAATGCTGCAGCTGCGGGTCGACCGAGCCCAAACCCGCTGCGGAGGAAGACGAGGAGGACGCCATCCCAGCGCGGCCACGCGTGCCGAGACAAACTCCGCACCAAGTCACCGACCTTCACGTGTCTCCGCGGCAGAACCCTTAAATGGTGAATTTCATGTTTTGTCTCAATTTAGAAAAAAAGTGTGTGTGTGTGGGGGGGGGGGGGTGGGCAGGAATGAACATATGAAGGAAAAGACTGCCTAAAACTGTAAAGATTTGGTAACAGATTTAAAATACATTTTGCAGGCAAGAAAGGGTGGAATTAACATGAAGGAAGTTAAATTAGTGATGAGGACAAATCTGAGAGTCTGCAAAATTACAGAGGAAAAAGGAGAAGAAAATGAAAATGCTGTGAAAGATGATGAGAGACATAAGAAACATAGCTAAGTAAACCAAACCAAGAATTATATCTGCAGCTGAGGAAGAAAGTAATATTCAAACACTTAATTGAATAAAACATCCTCCTCCTGAAAAGGGGAACACTGTATGCAGATTGAAAGTTGCCATAAAAATCCAGGGAAAAATCAGAGACTGAGACACATATCAGAAAAAGATTTTTGAGTCAAAATAAATAGAAGAAAATCCCATAAATAAACAATTTAAAAAAAAAAGTTAAGAGAAGAAAATTTAGTCTGATATCAGGCTTATTTAAAATACTAAATGTAAAAATAATGGAACCAAATCTGTATTTATTGGGGAAATTATATAATTCAAGGATTTATGGACCCAGTGCATTTTCATTAAGCACTATGACAATGAAAAGACATTTTCACAAGTACACAGCAGCTAGAAAGTATATTCAACCTCTGTACCTTCTTGAAAAATTCACTTGAAGACTCACCCAGCTGAAGAGATGAATCAAAATGAAGAATTCATTACAGAGAAATGAAGCAATGCTGAAAGTGATCAGTGGTGAACTTTGAAGTCAGTTTGACACAACACTCATCTAAATAGCAAATTTAGTTACAAGGTGGAAAAAAAAATGCCAAAAGTTAATTTTGGAATGAAAGGCATGAAAAGAAAAAACAATTGTATTTTTTTGTCTTTTTGACTAAAGAGCTGTCATTTTATTCATGACTTGGTGATCAGATAGGTTAAAGAAGTTTTCATAAAAAATAAATTTGACTTGATTAAAATTTAAAACTTGTGTGCACCAAAAAAAAAAAAAAAAAAAAACACCATCAACATAGTAAAAAGGTTGCACACAGAATTGGGAAAAACATTTGCAATTCATATATCTGATGAGAGATGACTATCCATAATATATGAAGAACTCTTACAGTTCAACAACAGCAAAAAGCAATCTAATTTTTAAATGAGTACAGAATCTGAAGAGACATTTCTCCAGGAAAGATACAGATGGCCAAAAAGAACGTGAAAAGATGTTTTACTTCATTAGTCATGAAGGAAATGTAAATAAAAACTACAAAGAGATACCACTTCATACCCATTAGGATGGCTTTTATGAAATAAAAAAGAGCAAGGGTTGGCAGGGATATGGTGAAATTGGAACTCTTGTGTATTGCTGATGGGAATGTAAAATGGTATAGCCACCGTGGAAAACAGTGTAGTGGTTCCTCAAAAAATGAAACATAGAATTACTATATGATCTAGCAATTCTTCTTCTAAGTATATACCCAAAAGAATCGAAAGCAGGGATTTGAACAGATTTTGAACACCCAGGTTCATAGCAGCATTATTAACAATAGCCAAAGGGTGAGAACAATCCAGATGTCTACCACCTGATGAATGGATCAATACAATGTGATACATACATACAATAGAATATTATTCAGCCTTAAAAAGGAGTGAATTTCTGACACATGCTACACTGTGGATGGACTTTGAAGGCATTGTGCTAAGTAATACAAGCCAGTCACAAAAGGGTTGGAGGAGGAGGAAAAGGGAGTTATTGTTTAATAGGTACAGAGTTTCCATTTGGGAAAATGAGTTAATTCTGGAGATGGATGGTGTGATGGTTGCCCAACAATGTGAATATACTTAATGCCTTAACTTGTATACTTAAAAATGTTTGAAATGGTAAATTTTATGTATATTTTACCACAATGGAAAAAAGCTACCAAAAAATGAAACTCGAAAAGAATTTTAAAACTAGATATCTGTCTTCCAAATTATTGTTGAGTATATAAAATAAGCAAAATAACATAGAACAAGAACAGGAAACAAGAGGGGCTTCCGTGGTGGCGCAGTGGTTAAGAATCTGCCTGCCGTCGCAGGGGACACGGGTTCAAGCCCTGGTCCAGGAAGACCCCACATGCCGTGGAGCAGCTAAGTCCATGCACCACAACTACTGAGCCCGCATGCCACGACTACTGAAGCCCGCGAGCCTAGAGCCCATGCTCCGCAACAAGAGAAGCCACCGCAATGAGAAGCCCGCGCACCACAATGAAGAGTAGCCCCGCTCGCCGCAACTACAGAAAGCCCGCGCGCAGCAATGAGCACCCAATGCAACCAAATAAATAAACAAATAAATACATTTATTAAAGAAAAAGAATGAAAACTAAACTTTTTAAGCCTAGTCTTTCAGAACAGTAGAATGGGCTCCCAAAGAACCTTTCAAATGCTAATTTTTCTCTTTTCCTTACAAATTCTATAATCTAATAAATTATATACTTGCACTGTTTCTTAGATGTTCAATTGCTTTCCTGATTCCATTTTTTTCATATGTATTCACCTTTGCCCAAAATGCTTTTCTCTTTCCATCTCAGTTTTTTTGGTTTTGTTTTAAACATCTTTATTGGAGTATAATTGCTTGACAATGGTGTGTTAGTTTCTGCTTTATAACAAAGTGAATCAGCTATACATATACATATATCCCCATATCTCCTCCCTCTTGCATCTCCCTCCCACCCTCCCGATCCCACCCCGCTAGCTGGTCACACCACACTGAGCTGATCTCCCTGTGCTATGCGGCTGCTTCCCACTAACTATCTATTTTACATTTGGTAGTATATGAGTCCGTGCCACTCTCTCACTTCGTCCCAGCTTCCCCTTCCCCCTCCCCGTGTCCTCACGTCTGTTCTCTACGTCTGCGTCTTTATTCCTGTCCTGCATCCATCTCACTGTTTATCCAGTGTAACTCTCTTCTCACACTAGTAGATGCTTGAGAGGTATTTTAAAATAATTTTTGTCAGCTTCCTGTCTGAATCGTGATTTCCCTCTCTTAGGTTCCAGGGCTGCTGCTGCTTCAGAGCAGTCAGCTCAACTACAAGACACGAAGATTGATAATCTAGCAGACACTAAAGCCATTAAACAGAAAGGGGAGATCCACAGTAAGAGGACCATTCCTAAGGAAGCCTGGCCCGAAGAGAAGAAATCCTTGCAAATAGATATTGCAGGTAATGGGGAGTGGGGTAGGGGGTGTGAGAGAGAGAGAGCATGCACACGCAAACGCCTGTGTCTACGTGTTTCCACTTAATTCTGATGAGACTATAGTCTCACAATTTAAACAGAGTTCCATCTTTTTATTTTTTGCTTTCTTATGCATATCACTTCAGTGCTTCTTTGTCTGTGTGGATGTATGTATTTATTTGTAAGATAATTGTTACTTCTGGGAAAAGACACTGGCAATTTAGAAACAAAATTACAATTAAATACCCAAGGCTGATAGTATTAGAAGTGAAGTATCATGTCTCAACACTGAAACAGGGGAGGGAAAGCTTAAGGCATTCCAGATGACTGTGACAAAGACAGAAAGAATCTCAATACAAACTTTTAAAAAATTACAATAAAAAAGACCCAAGATCAAATCTATTTATGTTCACCCATGGCCCCCTTTTTCTAATAACATAAAAGAAAAGTGTATAGGACACAAGCCATTACTACCTAGCTGTCAAAGGAAAACTGGATATCCACATGCAGAAGAATTAATTTGGACCATTACCTTTTACCATATACAAAATTAACCCAAAATGGATCAAAGATCCAAACAGAAGAGCTAAAATTATAAAACTCTTAGAAGAAAACATGGGGGGAAAGCTTCATGACATTGGATTTGGCAATGATTTCGTGGATATGACACCAACAGTATAGGCAACAAAAGCAAAAATAAATAAATTATACTATATCAGAATTTAAAACTCTGCTTCAAAGGACACAATCAACAGAGTTAAAAGACAACCTGTGGAATAGGAGAAAATATTTGCAAATCATGATAAGTGACCAATATCCAGATTATATATGGAACTTCTAAAAGTCAACAACAAAGAAACCCTATTTAAAAATGGGTAAAGGACTCGAATAGACACTTCTCCAGGGAGTATATATGAATGGCCAACAAGTATATGAAAAGATGCTTAATATCACTAATCATCAAAGAAATGCAAATCAAAACCACAATGAGATACTACTGCACACCTATTAGGATGGGTAGTATCAAAAGAACAGAAAATAACAATCGTTGTCAAGGATGCAGAGAAATTGGATCCCTTGTGCACTGCTGGTGGAAATATAAAATGGCACAGCCATTATGGAAAACAGTGTGGAGGTTCCTAAAAAATTAAAAATAGAATGACGATATGATACAGCAATCCCACTTCTGGGTGTATATCCAAAGGAATTCAAAGCAGGATCTCACAGATATCTGCACACCCATGTTCATTGCAGCATTACTCACGATAATCAAGATACGTCCATCAGCAGATGAATGGATAAATATAATGTGATATCTATACAATAGAATGTTATGCAGCCTTAAAAGAAGAAAATCCTGTCACATGCTATAACATAGGTGAATCTCAAGGACCTTGTGCTGAGTGAAATAAGCCAGTCACAAAAAGATAAACACTGTATATTCCGCCTACGTGAAGTATCTGAAATAGTGAAAATCATAGAAACAAAGTAGAAAAGTGGCTGCCAACGGCTGGGGAGAGAAAGGAGGGGGAGTTCATGTTTATTGGGTATAGAGTTTCAGTGTTGCAAGATGAAGATGTTCTAGAGATCTGTTGTGCAACAGTGTGAACATACTTAACACTGCTGAACTGTATGCTTAAAAATTGGTTAAGATGGTAAATTTAATCTTCTGTGTTTATCACACACAAAAAAGAATGTGTAAGATGAAAAAACAACATTGCAATTCTGCAGTGGGTAGTCTAGGAGACATAGCTTGGAAAAGAAAGATGGAAATATAACCTGCAGAAGCATACTCTAGCCCAGGCCGCACAGAGGAGGTGAGCGGCGGGCGGGCGAGCGAGAGAAACTTCATCTGCAGCTCCCTATCGCTCCCCATTCCTCACGTTACCGCCTGAACCATCCCCCCACCCCCCAACCCCGTCTGTGGAAAAATTGTCTTCCATGACACCGGTCCCTGGTGGCAAAAAGGTTGGGGACCGCTGCCCTAGAGGACCCTCAAGGAGAAATGGATAATACAGAACACTAGAGAGCTTGAACACACATACTTAGCCCATGACAGACCATAGAAATGAAATTAAAAAAAAAAAAAAGCAGAGTTAGAGAAACATCTGGAAATATTGAGGTTGATGTGTATAAATGTTTGTATGCTTTTAAAACACAACCTTTCAAATGCTCATAGAACATTTTTTTTTCAAACAGCTTTTTTAATATGTAATGCACATATATAATTCTCCCACTTAAAGTGTACCATTTAATGATTTTTACCCTATTCACAGATATGTGCAACCATCCACACAGTTGACTTTAGAACATTTTTATCACCTCAGAAAGAAACCCTATACCCCTTAGCTATCACCCCTCTATTTCCTCATCACCCACCTCCCCCCAAGCCCTAAGTCAACCACTGATCTACTTTGTCTCTATTATAAATTTTCCTATTCTAGACCTTAATACAAATGGAATCATTTAATGTGTGGACTTTTGTGACTGGCTTCTTGTAACTCAGCATGATGTTTTTGGGTTCATCCAAGTTAGGGCTTGTATCATTATTTTATTCCTTCTAATGGCTCAATAATATTTCATCGTATGTATGTATCACAGTTTGTTTATCTGTTTGTTGATGGACATTTGGTTGTTTCCACCTTTTGGCTACTATGAATAATGCTTTTATAAAATAATGATTTTATATTTATAAAATATAAATGCTTTTCTATTCATGTACAGGTTTTTATATGGACAATATGTTTTCATTTGTCTTGGGTACGTACCCAGGAATGGAATTCCTAGATCATGTGATAACTTTATATTTCATCATCTGAGGAGTTGTCAGACTGTTTGCCAAAGTGGCTGCACCATTTTACATTCCCAGTAGCAATGTTATGAGGATTTCAATTTCTCTACTAACTCACCAACACTTATTATCTGACTTTTTCATTGGATCTATTCTAGTGGATGTGAAGTTGTATCTCATTTTGCTTTTGATTTGCATTTGCCTCCTGATTATGATGTTGAACATCTTTCTGTGTGCTTATTGGCCAGTTGTGTGTTATCCTTGGAGAAATGTGTATTCAGATCCTGGCCTGGTTTTTATTTGGGCTATTTCTCTTTTTTATTGAGTTTTAAGAGTTCTATGTATTCTAGATACACATTCTTATCAAAATTTTGATTTTGATATATTCTCCCATTCTGTGAGTTAAAATTGGGAAGTATGAGTCCTCCAACATGACCTTATTTTTCATGATTGTCTTGGCTCTTCTGGGTCCTTGACAATTCCATATGCTTGCAAAATTTCTACTAAGAAATCAGCTAGGATTCTGATAGGGATTGTGTTGAATCTGTGATCACTTTGGTGAGAATTGCTTTCTTAACAGTAAGTCCGTGGACTTGGGATGTTTGATTTAGATAGATATTTATTGATTTAGATATTTATTTAGATATTCTTTAATTTCTTGCAGTCATTTTTTGTAACTTTCAGAGTAGAAGTTTTTCTCTTCTTATGTTAAATTTACATTAATATTTTAATTTTTTTGAGGCTGTTGTGAACAGAATGGTTTCCTTTTGCTTTTCTTTTTGTTTTTGGCTGTGCTGCTTGACTTGAGGGATCTTAGTTCCCCAACCAGGGATCTAACTTATGCCCTCTTGCAGTGGAATTGCAGAGTCCTAACCACTGGACTGCCAGAGAATTCCCCCAGAATGGTTTTCTTAATTTCATTTTCAGTTTGTTAATTGCAAGTATATCATAATACAATTGATTTTTTTAATATTTAACTTTTATCCTGCAACGATGCTGACTCGTTTATTAGTTCTAAATGGTGAATGGGATTGTTTGCTTAATTGGTCTTTCTTAGCTTTCGTTGTTAGTATGTAGAAATGCAGCAGATTTCTGTGTATTAATTTCATATCCTGAAACTTTAGCGAATTCACTGATGAGCTCTAGTAGTTTTCTGGTAGCAGCTTTAGGATTTTATAGTATCATGTCATCTGTAAAAACTGACAGTTTTACTTCTTTTCCAATTTGGATTCGTTTTATTTCTTTTTCTTCTCTGCTTGCCGCGACTAGGACCTTCAAAACTATGTTGAAAAAAAGTGGCGAGAGTGGACATCCTTGTCTTGTTCCTGATCTTAGGGGAAATGCTTTCAGCTTTTCACCATTGAGTATAATGTTAGCTGTGGGTTTGTCATATATGGCCTTTATTGTGTTGAGGTATGTTCTCTCTGTGCCCACTTTCTAGAGAGTTTTTATCATAAATGTGTGTTGAAATTTGTCAAAAGCTTTTTCTGCATCTATTGAGATGATCATATGTTTTTTTTAAATAAATTTATTTTATTTATTTATTTTTGGCTGTGTTGGGTCTTCATTACTGTGTGCGGGCTTTCTCTAGTTGCAACGAGCGGGGGCTACTCTTTGTTGCGGTGTGCGGGCTTCTCATTGCGGTGGCTTCTCTTTGTTGCGGAGCACAGGCTCTAGGCGCACAGGCTTCAGTAGTTGTAGCACGCGGGCTCAGTAGTTGTGGCTCACAGGCTCTAGAGCACAGGCTCAGCAGTTGTGGCACACGGGCTTAGTTGCTTCACGGCATGTGGGATCTTCCGGGACCAGGGCTCGAATCCGTGTCCCCTGCAGTGGCAGGTGGATTCTTAACCACGGTGCCACCAGGGAAGCCCGATCATATGGTTTTTATTCTTCAGTTTGTTAATGCGGTGTATCACACTGATTGATTTGCAGATATTGAAAAATCCTTGCATCCCTGGGATGAATCCCACGTGATCATGGTGTATGAGCCTTTTAATTTATTAGTGGATTCGGTTTGCTAGTATTTTGTAGAGGATTTTTGCATCTATGTTCATCAGTGGTATTGGTCTGTAGTTTTCTTTTGTGTAATATCTTTATCTGGTTTTGGTATCAGGGTGATGGTGGCCTCCTAGAATGAGTTCAGAAGTTTTCTTTCCTCTGCAAACTTTTGGAAGGGTTTCAGAAGGATGGGTGTTAACTCTTCTCAATGTTTGGTAGAATTCACCTGTGAAGCCATTTGGTCCTGGACTTTTCTTTGTTGGGAATTTTTAAATTGCTGATTCAATTTCAGTTCTGGTAATTGGTCTGTTCATATTTTCTGTGTCTTCCTGATTCAGTCTTGGGAGGTTGTACCTTTCTAAGAATTCATCAGTTCCTTCTAGGTTGTCCGTTATATTGGCATGTAGTTGCTCATAGTAGTCTCTTATGATCCTTTGTATTTCTGTGGTGTCGGTTGTAACTTCTCCTTTTTCATTTCTGATTTTATTGATTGGGGCCCTCTCCCTTTTTTTCTTGATGAGTCTTCCTAAAGGTTTATCAATTTTGTTTATATTTTCAAAGAGCCAGCTTTTAGTTTCATTGATCTTTCCTATTGTTTTTTTTAGTCTCTATTTCATTTATTTCTGCTCTGATATTTATGATTTCTTTCCTTCTACTAACTTTGGTTTTTATTTATTCTTCTTTCTCTACTTGCTTTAGATGTAAGTTTAGGTTGTTAATTTGAGATTTTTCTTGTTTCCTGAGGTAAGCCTGTATTACTATAAACTTCCCTCTTAGAACTGCTTTGTCTGCGTCCCATAAGTCTTGGATCATCGTGCTTTCGTTTTCATTTGTCTCTAGGTAGTTTTTGATTTCCTCTTTGATTTCTTCAGTGATCCATCGGTTGTTTAGTAGCATATTGTTTAGCCTCCACGTGTTTGTGGTTTTTGCAGGTTTTTTTTCTTGTAGGTGATTTCTAGTTCCATAGAGTTGTGGTTGGAAAAGAAGCTTGATATGATTTCAGTTTTCTTAAATTTACCAAGGCTTGTTTTGTGGCCTAACATGTGATCTATCCTGGAGAATGTTACATGTGCACTTGAAAAGAATGTGCATTCTGCTGCTTTTGGGTGGAATGCTCTATAAATATCAGTTAAGTCCCTTTGGTCTAATGTGTTATTTAAGGCCTGTGTTTCCCTGTTGATTTTCTGTCTGGATGATCTGTCCATTGATGTAAGTCAGGTGTTAAAGTCCTTACTATTATTGTGCTGCTGTTGATTTCTCCTTTTATGTCTATTAATATTTTGCCTTCTGTATTCAGGTGCTCCTATGTTGGGTGCATATATATTTACAGTTGTTATATCTTCTTCTTGGATTGATCCCTTGATCATTCTGTAGTGTCCTTCTTTGTCTCCTGTGACAGTTTTTATTTTAAAGTTGATTTCATCTAATATAAATATTGGTACTCTGGCTTTCTTTCGATTTTCATTTGTGTGGACTACCTTTTCCATCCCCTCACTTTTAGTCTGTATGTGTCTCTAGATCTGTAGTGAGTCTCTTGTAGGCAGCAAATACACGGGTCTTGTTTTTGTATCCATTCAGCCAGTTTGTGTCTTTTGGTTGGAGCATTCAGTCTGTTTACGTTTAAGGTAATTATCGATATGTATGTTCGTACTGTCATTTTGTTAATTGTTTTGGATTTGTTTCTGTAGGTCTTTTTTCCCCCCTTCTTTTGTTCTCTTCTCTTGTGATTTGATGACTATCTTCAGTGTTATGTTTAGATTCCTTTTTTGTGTATGTGTGTATCTGTTACAGATTTTTGGCTTGTGGTTACCTTGAGGTTATTGTATAGCAGTCTCTGTATACATATGGTGATTCTTCTAAATTGCTGATGTCTTAATTTCAAATGCATTTGCAATTACCCTCCATGTGTACTCTCCTCCCCTCATGATTACTGTTTTTTATGTCATGTTTTACATCAAATTGTTTTGTGTATCCCTTAACTGCTTATCGTGGATACAGATGATTTTACTACTTCCGTCTTTTAATCTTCCTGCTAGCTTTGTTTGCGAATGATTTCCTACCTTTACTGTATGTTTACTGGTGAGCTTTTTTGTTCCATAGTTTTCTTATATCTAGTTGTGGCCCTTTCTTTTGCACCTGGAGAAGTTCCTTTAACATTTGTTGTAAAGCTGGTTTAGTGGTGCTGAATTCTTTTAGCCTTTGCTTGTCTGTACAGCTTTTGATTTCTCTGTCAAATCTGAACAAGAGCCTTGCTGAGTAGAGTATTCTTGGATGTAGGTTCTTCCCTTTCATCACTTGAAATATATCATGCCAGTCCCTTCCGACCTGCAGAGTGCCTGCTGAAAAGTCAACTGATAGTCTTATGGGAGTTCCTTTGTATGTTATTTGCTGCTTTCCCCTTGCTGCTTTTAGTATTCTCTGTATCTTTAATTCTTGACATTTTGATTACAGCGTGTCTTGGTGTGTTCCTCTTTGGGTTATCCTGTATGGGATTTTCTGCGCTTCTTGGACTTGGATGACTATTTCCTTTCCCAGGTTAGGGAGGTTTTCAGCTATTATCTCTTCAAATATTTTCCTGAGCTCTTTCTTTCAAATATGTTCCCGGGCTCTTTCTCTCTTCTTCTGGGACCCCTGTGGTGCGAATATTAGTGCTCTTGATGTTGTCTCAGAGATCTTTTAAACCGTTCTCATTTCTTTTCTTTTTTAAATCTTTTTTCTGTTCAGTGGCAGTGATTTCCACTACTCTGTCTTCCAGCTCACTGATCCATTCTTCTGAATCCTTTAGTCTACTTTGATTCCTTGCACTGTATTTTTCATTTCAGTTATTGTATTCTTCATCTCTGGTTGTTCTTTATATTTTCTAACTCTTTTCTTAAAACTTATAACTTCTCGTTCTGTGCATCCATTCTCCTCCTGAGTTCTTTGATCATCTGTATGATCATTACTCTGAACTATTTCTTGGGTAGATTGCCTATTTCCACTTCACTTAGTTCTTCTTCTGGGATTTTATCTTGTTCCTTCATCTGAAACATATTGCTCTGCCATCTCATTTTGTCAATAAGTTGCTATTTGTATTTTTATGTATGTAGTAGGTAAGTTACATCTGTCAACCTTGGAGAAGTGGCCCTCTGTAGGAGGCGTCCTGTGCATTTCAGCAGCACACTCCCCTCTCGTTACCCAAGCTGTGTGCTCTAGGGGTTCACCCTAAGAGGGCTACTTGGGCCTTCTGTTGTGGTGGGCTAACTATGTGGGTAGTCTGGTAGGCCCCTAGTCTGGTTGGTTGCCAGGTCCTGCCTTGTGTGGATGCTGCTGGCTGCTGTTTAGCAGGGCCTGGTCACAACGTGGCTGGTTGCAGAATGCTAGGGGCCCCGGGGCTAATGCTGGCTCACTGGTGGGTGGAGTCAGGGTCCTGAAGACCCTAGGGTTGTTGCCTACCCACTGGTAGTTGAAGCCAGATCATGGGGTTAGTGCTGGTCTACTGGCAGGCAGAGCTGGTCCCTGGAGTCCAGCTGCAGGGTCCTGGGATCCCAGAGCTCATTTCAGATTGTTGAGGGGGTGGTGTCGGTTCCTGACACAGTTGGGTACAGGGTCTGGAGTGTCCTGAAGGTTTCCTTGGCCTGCTAGTGGGCCAGTCCAAGGCCCAGCTGGTCCCAGGGTAGGCTCTGGCCTGCATTGAGGAATCATAGTTTTCTTGCTTTTGGTGCCTGCATCCTGGTGAATGAGACTGGTCTAGAAGCTTGGCCTGGCTTCCTGGTGGGAGAGTCCTGTGCCTGTCTACTGGTGGGTGGTGCTGGGTCTTGGCCCTCTGGTGGGCTGGGCCATGTCTAGGGGCTAGTCCAAAGGCAGCTGTGAGCTTTTTTGTCTTTAGGCAGCCTGTCTGCTAATGGGTGGAGCTGTGTCCTGACCCAGTTAGTTCTTTGGCCTGAGGCGTCCCAGCACTGTTGCCTGCAGGCTGTTGGGTGGGGCCAGGTTTTGGAGCTAATGAGCCAATATGTCATCCACCAACAGTGTTCCCCAATATGTCTGCCACCAGTGTCTATGTCCCCAGGGTGAGCCGCAGCCACCCTCCCCCAACCCCTGCCGCTCCAGGAGACTCTCCAAGACGAGCAGGTAGGTCTGGCCCAGGCTCCTATCAAATTACTTCTTTGGCCCTGTGTCCCAGGGTATATGAGATTTCATGTGCACCCTTTAAGGGTGATATCTCTATTTTCCCCAGTCCTGTGGGGCTCCTGCAATTAAGCCTTTCTGGCCTTCAAAGCCAAATGCTCTGTGGGCTCATCTCAACAATGCCAGACCCCCAACCTGGGAGAACCTCTGGAATATATTTACTCTCCAGTTTTCGTTGCCTACATAGGGGTTATGGAATTTGATTATATTGTGAGTCTCCCCCTATTACCGGTTTTGTTGCCATTCCTTCTTTATGTCTTTTGGTGTAGGAGATCTTTTCTGGTGGGTTCCAGTGTTTTGTGTGTGTGCGTTTTTTTTTATTGGTTGCTCTGCGGATAGTTGTGATTTTGGTGTGCTTGTGAGAGGAGGTGAGCTCAAGGTCTTTTTACTCTGCCATCTTGCCCACTTTCCTCTATACCACATTTTCTTTTTTTTTGTTTTGTTTTAATTTTTATTGGAGTATAGTTGCTTTACAGTGTTGTGTTAGTTTCTACTGTACAGCAAAGTGAACCAGCTATACGTATATATATATATAGATATCTATCTATCTATCTATATATATATATAGATAGATAGATAGATATCTATATATATATATATATATCTATATATATATCTCCCCTCTTTTTTGGATTTCCTTCCCATTTAGGTCACCACAGAGCATTGAGTAGAATTCCCTGTGCTATATACAGTAGGTTCTCATCAGTTATCTATTTTATACATAGTATCAATAGTGTATATATGTCAGTCCCAATCTCCCAATTCCTCCCACCCCCCCCCATACCACACTTTCCTTATCTATTCATCCATCAGTGGACACTTAGGTGGTTTCCATGTCTTGGCTATTTTAAATAATGCTGCAGTGAGCACAGATCTACGAATATCTCTCCAAGACCAAGCTTTCAATTGTTTTGTGTGTAGACCCAGAAGCAGAACTGCTGGATCGTATGGTAGTTGCATTTTAACTCTTTGGGTAACCTCCATACTGATTTCCATAGTGGCAACACCAATTACATTCTCACTAACAGTGCACAGAAAAAGGAACCTTTAGCTCCATAACCTCACTAATGCTTGTTATTTCTTGTCTTTTTGATGATAGCCATTCTAACAGGTGTGAGGTGATATCTCATTGTGGTTTTGGTTTACATTTCCCTGATGATTATTGGTGCTGAGCATCTTTTCCTGTATTTGTTAGCCATTCGTATGTCTTCTTCACAAAAATGTCTATTAAGATCCTGTGCCCTCATTTTTTAATTGGGTTGTTTGTTTGTTTGTTTTTATTTGAGTTGAATTCTTTGTCTATTTTGGATGTTAACCCCTTGTCAGATATGTCATTTGCAAATATCTTCTTCCATTCAGTAGTCTGATGGTTTCTTTTGCTGTGCAGAAGCCTTTCAGTTGGATGTACTCCTACTATTTACTTTCGCTTTTGTTGTCTTTGCTTTGGGCGTCAAATTCAAAAAATTATTGCTAACACCAGTGTCAAAGCTCTTACTGCCTATGTTTTCTTCTAGGAATTTTATGGTTTCAGACCTTACATTTAAATCTTCAATCCATTTAGAATTGATTTTTGTGTATGGTGTAAGATAACGCTTCAGTTTCAGTCTTTTGCATGTGGCTATCGAGTTTTCCCAGTACCATTTATTGAAGAGACTATCCTTTCCCCATTGTATATTCTTGGCTGCTTTGTCATAAGGTAATTGACCTTATATGTGTGAGTTTATTTCTGGTCTCTCTATTCTTTTCCATTGATCTACATGTCTGTTTTTATGTCAGTACTATACCATTTTGATTACTGTAGCTTTGTAATATAGTTTGAAATCAGGAAGTGTGATGCCTACAGTTTTCTTCTACTTTTTAAAGATTGCTTTGGCTATTTGGAGTCTTTTGTGGTTACATACAAATTTTAGGATTGTTCAATTTTTGTGAAAAATGCCATTGGAATTTTGATAGGGATTGCATTGAATCTGTAGATTGTTTTGAGTAGTATGGACATTTAAACAATATTAATTCTTCCAATCTGTGAACACAGAATATTTTCCCATTTGTTCATGTCTTTTTCAGCTTTTTTCATCAATGTTTTCAGTATACAGGTCTTTCACCTCCTTGGTTAAATTTATTCCTAGGTATTTTATTCTTTTGATGCAATTATGAACAGGATTGTTTTAATTTGTTTTTCTGGCAGTTTATTATTAATGTATAGAAATGCAACAGATCTTTGTCTGTTAAATAATTTTGTATACTGCAACTTTACTGAATGTTTTAGTTGTAACAGTTTTTTTGGTGGCGTCTTTAGGGTTTTCTATATCTAAAACCATGTCATTTTCACATAGTGACAATTTTGCTTCTCTTCTGATTTGGGTGCCTTTTGTTTCTTTTTCTTGCCTAATTGCTCTGGCTAGAACTTCCAATACTGTGTTCAATAAACGTGATGCCGGTGGATATCCTTGTCTTGTTCCTGATCTTAGAGGAAATGCTTTCCATTTTTCACCATTGAGTATGTTAGCTATGGTCTTGTCAGAAATGGTCGTGAGCTATGTTTCCTGTATACCTACTTTGTTGAGAGTTTTTATCATGAATGGATTTTGAGTTTTCTCAAATGCTTTTTCTACATCTATTGACTATATGATTTTTGTCCTTTATTTGGTTAGTGTCATGTACCACATTGATTGATTTGTAAGATGTTGAATCATCCTTGCATTCCTGGAATAAATCCCACTTGATCATAGTGTATAATCCTTTTAATATATTATTGAATTTGGTGTGCTAATGTTTTGTTTGGTTTCTTTTTGCATCTATGTTCATCAGGGATATTGGCTTGTAATTTTTTTGTAGTGTATCTACACTGGGTATCTAGGTAACGTCTGGATAACAGGGTAATGTGGGCCTTATAAAATAAGTTTGGAAGTGTTCTCTCCTGTTCTGCTTATTGGAAGAGTTTGAGAATCTTTCATATTAATCCTTCCTTAAGTGTTCGGTAGAATTCAGCAGTGAAGCCACCTGGTCCTGGACTTTTGTTCATTGGGAGGTTTGAGAGTCTTTTTATCCTTTAGATATAAAAGCAGACTCCATGTATCCCACTATATTTTCGGGAAATTGTCTTAGGGATTCCCAGAGTATTTTGTGAAAATTCTGATTACCAATAATCTATAGAGAAGGTAAAATGGATCCCATAGTTACAAGTGATACTGTGTTTCATATGTATGTCTGTTTCTTCCATGACTTCGAACTCTAAAAATGTGTATGGAAACTGAATTAACGTTTGCAATTATGGTTTATAGTTGTTAAGATGTTCTACATCTTAAAATGCCTATTTTGATATAGAATGACTGTCAAAATGTGAAGATGGAAGATGGTAAATTATAGTAGGTGTATTTTACCACAATAAAAAAAATGGAGGGGGTGTGAAGATGGTTCAGAAAAAAGAATTTTTCAAGGCTCTAAAACATACAAAGAGTTGGAGTTTTAAAAATTCCATCCATTTAATTACTGATGATAAAAATAAAGTCTCAGGTTTCTTAGCTGAAAATGAGATTAATAATACCTCTCTCTCAGTTTGATAAGAGGGGAAAAAACAGATATAGAGCATATAACATAATAGCCCACACATAGCAAGCAGTAATACATAGCAGCTGCTGTTACAATCCCAAGAACCTAAATGCCCTCCTCAAGGTCATACAGCCAGTCTGTGGCAGAATCCAGCCCAGAATCTGGGTCTTTTGATCCTGAGTCTCTTAAACTATTACCATGCCAATCTAGCCACTAGGCACAAGGCATGAATCCTTTGTCCAGGCAGTGAATTTTCTGAATCTTTATATAGACCATTCTTTCCTTCAGTCTTTGTTTTGTATCTAAAGAATTAAATGTGAATACTATTTCTAAAGGGAATGCAAATATTTTGAAAGTCCTTCAAAATCTTTTTTTTTTTTTTTTTTTTTTCACCTTTTCAGAGTCCAGATGTCATTCAGAATTTGAAAATACCACCCATTCTGTCTTCAGGTCAGCTAAGTTTTACTTTCATCATCCAGTGCACCTACCAAGTGATCAAGATTTTTGCCATGAATCCTTAGGAAGAAGAGTTTTCATGAGGCATTCTTGGAAAGATTCCTTTCAGCATCATCCAGACAAACAAAGAGAACACACTTGTCTTCCTTCCTCTTATCAAAATGTGGCAAAGACAAAGTCAGATTATACCAGAATAGAGAGCCTCAGTATCAATGTAAGCTTGGAAAACAAAGAAGTACAGCATACTACTAAAAGTCAGGCTAGAGATTTTCCAAAATATGACAAACAAGTTAATGACCTAAAAAGGGATCATAAGGCCACCCCAGAGTTAACAACTCAGCACACTGTGAGTTTAAATGAACTCTGGAACAGGTATCAGGAGCGACAGAGGCAACAGAAACCTCCTGAGTTCAGTGCCAAGAAGGAACTTTCCTTGGTGGAGCGACTTGATCGTTTGGCTAAACTTCTTCAGCGTCCCATCACACATTCTCTCCAGCCCTCAGAAAGTACACAGGATGATAGCAAGGGGGAACAAGATGTTAAGGAATGGAGTGGTAGACAGCAACAGCAGAACAACAAGCTTCAGAAAAACAAACGGTATAAAAGCCTGGAGAAATGCCGTAAAAACACAGGCGATCTTAAAAAAAAAACAAGGTTCTTTCTACTCATCAAGCTGGGAGGGCCAATCAGATTACAATTGAACAGATTAAATTTGATAAATATATTCTGAGAAAACAGCCAGGTTTTCATTATAGAAATAACACTTCTTCAGATACTGCCGCCAACATCCTTTCCACCACCACTTCTGTGGAATCAGATATATTGACCCAAACAGATAAGGAAGTGACTCTGCATGAGAGGGGCAGCTCTATTTCCACCATTGATACTGCCCGACTGACTGAGCCATGCTTTTGGCCATGAAAGAATTTGTTTGTCACCCAGGCGAATTAAACTAGACAGCAGCATCACCGACCATCAGAGGAGATACCTTGAGAAGCGGAGCGAGAAAAACAAGAAACCATTGAATACAGGTTACCCCCAAATTACTTCAGAGCACACCAGAAGGAAACACATCCAGGTACATGGCTACAAATTCCATCTGGCAATGTGACTGCATTTTTCATGGACTTTTTAGTTAAGCTTTGCACACAGGTGAAAAATAGCCAATTGCCCTTTCCTCACTATAACATTTCTTACCAGCTGGAAAAGAGTGAGAAAGTGTAGTACAGTGCTGTTTGAGTCGTCATGCTTTTCATCAACACTCATTTACGAATTACCCTTTGGATGAAAGGCTTTGCTGCTAAATGCTTCAAAATCTGCAAAGTCTATACCTTTGGTACAGGGGAGCTTCAAGTTTAGAATGACCTCCATTCTGAACAATATTGCCTGGTTTTTTTTGCCTGTTGGTTTTTGTTTATTCATTCCTTCCTGTCTTTTAAGAAATTTTGAGGTGCTTTTAAGCGTGCACACACACACACACACAGACACATACATATATAAGTAATATGATATGATTGTTTTTTAAGTAAATGAAGAATTGGAATGATGGAAAATTAGACTGAAGCCAGGGAGGGGTGAGCTACAACATGATTTGAAAAATAAATACATGAAGAATTAAGAGTGACGGGAAGGCAAGTTGATACCTTGTGGATGTGGTTGCTAAAAATGAGCCACAAATTTTGCTTTATGTTTTCTAGCAATTAGTGTTGCTAGAATTTTGTGATCACTTACATAACTCGAATATAAAAGCAAGCGAAATTTTCAAAAGCATTACAGATATTTCTGGTACTGAGACTTCTTAAATTTCTCTCGTCTGTCCTCATAAAGAAGGCGTTGTGGTGTAACAAAATCCTCAACGGCGTCCTTACAGTACATTCTCAGTAACAACAATCATGTAAGGCTAATAGGGCCTTAGTTTAGGGAATTCCATAAAGGCAGATTTCAAGGGGTCAGTAAATGCAGACCATTACTTTAACCCAAGATAAAATTGATTTGGAGAGGTGCTCTCCAAATAGGGATACTTGCAAAATGGTTCATTGGAGTATGAACCTTTTAAAATTTATATTTTTGTATATGTTTTACAGGGCATGAGTACAGCAATAATATATAATTTATAAATAAGTATCTACTTTAGTAGTTTGTACTCAAAAATATTTTATCAGTGGGACCCCATGATCAAAACAATTTGGAGACCACTAGTTTAGCTGAAAGAAGGCACAAAACATTCAGACATTTAACCATAAATATTATTTCTCAATTGAGTTTTTGGTAGGTATTAAATGACAGTAATTACACATATAAATAGTACAATAAGACTCTTTTTTAAAGTAAGCCAAAAATTGGGACAGACACAGATTGAGGCTTTTTGTTCCATAGAGGAGGTAGGGGGAAAAGATGCAGATAGAGGGGTTTTTGGTGTGTGTACTAAAATACATATACGTAACAAAGTTTACAGTTTTATCATTTTAAAGTATGCAGTTCAGTGGCGCTGAGTATATTCACAGTGTCTTACAACTATCACCACTATCTAGTTCCAGAGCTTTTTCATCACCCTAGTGGAAACCTCATACCCATTAAGCAGTTACTCTCTATTCCCCCTTCCTACCAGCCCCTGTCAATCACTAATCTACTTTTTGCCTCTGTGACCTTGCCTATTCTGGTTATTTCATTTAATTGGAATCATATCATATGTGGCCTTTGTGTCAGTCTTCTTTGACTCTAGAATAATCTTTCTGAGATTTATCCATGTCCCAGCATCTGTCAGTACTTCATTGCTTTTTATGGCTGAATAATATTTCATTATATGTTTAGACACATTTTGTCTATGTGTTCATCCATTCATGAACATTTAGGTTGTTTCTACCTTTTGGCTATTGTGAATAGACCTGATATGAACATTTGTGTACAAGTTTTTATTTGAACAGCTACATACAGTTCTTTTGGGTATACATGTAAGAGTTGAAAATGCTGGGTCATTTGGTAGTTTTATTTTAAGCTTATTTAGGAACCATCAAACTGTTTTTCACAGTGGCCACACCATTTTACATTCCCAGCAGCAATTTCTAAGGGTTCCAATTTCTCCACATTCACCAACACTCTTTGTTTACTTTTTTTTTTTTTTTTTTGCCATCCCAGTAGGTACAAAGTGGTATCTCACACTCATTGTCATTTTGATTGTGGTTTGTTTTGCCTTTCCCTTTGCATAATGACTAATGATGTTAAGTATCTTTTTATGTGCTTGTTGGCCATTTTAAAAATTTAATTAATTAATTAATTAATTAATTTTTGGCTGCATTTGGTCTTCGTTGCTGTGCATAGGCTTTCTCTAGTTGTGGCGAGCGGGGGCTACTCTTCGTTGTGGCGTGTGGGCTTCTCATTGCGGTGGCGTCTCTCGTTGCAAAGCACGGGCCCTAGGTGCGTGGGCTTCAGTAGTTGTGGCTTGCTGGCTCAGTACTTGTGGCTCGTGGGCTCTAGAGTGCAGGCTCAGTAGTGTGGCGCCTGGGCTTAGTTGCTCCGTGGCATGTGGGATCTTCCTGGACCAGGGCATGAACCCTGCGTTGTCAGGTGGATTCTTAACCACTGAGCCACCAGGGAAGTCCCTGCCCACTTTTTAATTAAGTTGTTTGGCCTTTTTGTTTTTGAGTTGTAAGAGTTCTTTATATATTCTGGATTGTGGAATCTTATCAGATGTGTAATTTGCAAATATTTGCTTCCACTCTCTGGGTTGTGTTTTCACTCACTTACTACTGTTTTGTGAAGCACAGCAGTTTACTTTCAGTGAAGCCCCAGTGTACCTATTTTTTCTTTTGTTGCCTGTGCTTTTGGTGTCATATTTAAGAAACCATTGCCAAATCCAAAGTCATGAAGATTTGTCCGTATATTTTCTTTCAAGAATTTTATACTTTTAGTTCTTTCATTTGCATCTTGGATGTATATTGAGTTAATTTATTTATATGGTATGAGGTAGGGGTCAAACATTCTTTCCACATGGAATTGTCCCAAAATCAGCTGTTGAGACTGTTCTTTCTCCATTGAATGGTCTTGGCACCCTTGTCAAAAATCAGTTGACCATAGATGTGAGGGTTTATTTCTAGGCTCTCAGTTCTGTTCCATTGATCTATATGCCGATCTGTATGCCATTACTGCACTGATCTGGTTACTGGAGCTTTGTTGTAAGTTTTAAAATTGAGAAGTATGAGTCTTCCAACTTTGTTCTTTTTAAAGACTGTTTTGGCCAATCAGGGCCCTTGTGTCTCCATATGAATTTTAGGATCAGCTTTTTTTCATTTCTGCTGAAAAGGTTGTTGGGAATCTTATGTTAATTGCATTTAATATGTAGCTTGCTTTGGGGTGTATTGCCATCTTAACAACATTGTCTTCCAGCCGATGAACACAGGATGTTTTTCAATTTATTTAGGTCTTTAATTTCTTCCAGTAAGGTCTTGTAGTTGCCAATGTACAAGTGTTATACCTTCTTGTCTAAATTCATTCCTAAGTATTTGATTCTCGTGTTTTCTTTCTTTTTCTTTATTATTTTTAATTGTGGTAATATATGCATAACAAAATTTATCATCTTAACCATTTTTTCTTTGTAATTCTAGTTTATTTATTTTTCTTCCAGTTTTATCGATTTAATTGACATACAGCACTGTTTGTTTGAGTACAGCATAATGATTTGACTTACATACATCATGAAATGATTATCACAGTAAGTTTAGTGAACATCTATCATCTCATACAGATACCAAATTAAAGACATAGAAAAAAAAATTTTCCTTGTGATGAGAACTCTTAGGATTTACTCTCTTAACCACTTTCATCTATAATATACAGCAGTGTTAGTTTTATTTATCATGTTGTACATTACATCCTTAAGAGTTGTTTACCTTATAACTGGAAGTTTGACTGCCCTCAACCAATTCCCACTCCCTCCCCCCACCCGTTGCCTCTGTTAACCACAAATCTGATCTCTTTCTATGAGTTTGTTATCTTGTTTCTGAAGTATAATTAATCTACAACATTCTGTTAGTTCCTGTGCACAAAATAGTGATTTGATATTTCTATACATTTCAAACACCACGGTAAGTCTAGTTACGATATGCCACTATGCAAAGATATTACATAGTTATTGACTGTATTCCCCACACTGTACACTTAATACCCGAGACTCATTTATTTTACAAATGGAAGTTTGGACTTCTTAATCTCCCTCACTTATTTCTTTCCTCCCTTCACCACCTCCCCTCTGACAACCACCTGTTTGTTTTCTATCTATAACTCTGTTTCTGTTTTGTTATGTTTGTTTGTTTTGGTTTTTAGATTTCACTTAGCATAATACCCTCTAGGTCCATCCATGTTGTTGCAAATGGCAAGATTTCATTCTTTTTATGGCTGAGCAATATTCCATTTCATAAATATATACACCACATTTTCTTTATCCATGGGCATTTAGGTTGCTTCCATATCTTGGCTATTGTAAATAATGCTGCAGTGACCATAGGGGTGTATATACCTTTTCGAATGAGTGTTTTTGTTTTCTTCAGAAAAATACCCATATGTTAATTGTTGGATCATGTGATAGTTCTGTTTTTAATTTTGTGAGGAGCCTCCAAACTGTTTTCCATAGTGGCTGCACCAATTTACATTCCCACCAACAGTGCACGAGTGTTCCCTTTTCTCTTCATCCTTGCCAGTACTTGTTGTATTTTGCTAATAGCCATTCTGACAAGTGGGAGGTGATATTTCATTGTGGTTTTGATTTTCATTTCCCTGATGATTAATGATGTTGAGCATCTTTTCATGTGCCTCTTGGCCATCTGTATGTCTTCTTTGCAAAAATGTCTATTCAGATCCTTTGCCCATTTTTAAAAATCAGGTTGTTTGGGTTTTTGATGTTGAGTTGTATGAGTTCTTTGTATATTCTGGGTATTAACCCCTTATCAGATAGATTGCTTGCAGATATCTTCTCCCATTCAGTAGATGATAGTTCCCTTCACTGTGGAAAAGCTCTTTAGTTTGATGTAGTCCCATTTGTTTATTTTTGGTTTTGTTTCCCTTGCCTGAGGAGACATATGCAAAAAAAAATTAAGATCAGTGTCAAAGAGCTTAGTGCCTGTGTTTTCTTCAGGAAGTTTTGTCTCTTTTTTTGGTTGTGGTTTCAGTTCTTACATTTAAGTCTTTAATCCATTTTGAATTTGTTTTTGTGCATGGTGTAGTTTAATGGTATTAAATACATTCATATTGTTGTGCAGACATCACCGTCACCCATCTCTAGAACTCTTTTCATCTTGCAAAACTGAATTTCTACATTGACTCAAATAGCAACTCCCCATTCCACCTTATGCTCAAGCCCCTGGCAACCACCATTCTAAGAATTTGACTACTCTAGGTACCTCACGTAATTGGAATACAGTATTTGTCCTTAAGTAACAAGTTTACTTCACTTAGCATAATGTCCTCAAGGATCATCAGTGTTGTACTATCTGACAGGATTGTCTTTTTTTTAAGACTGAATGATACTGCGTTGTATGTATATACCACATTTTGTTTGTTCATTCATTCATCCATCCGTTAATAGATACTTGTGTTGCTTCCACCTGTAGACCATTGTGAATAATGCTGCTATGAACATGAGTGTACAAATATCCATTCAAGATCCTACTTTCAATTTTGGGGGTTACATATCCAGAAGTGGAATGGCTGGATTATATGGTAGTTCTATTTTTAATTATTTGAGGAACCACCCTACTGTTTTCCACAGCAGCTGCCCATTTTACAGTCCCACCAACAGCACACAATGGTTCCACTTTTTCCACATCTTTGTCAACACTTGTTATTTTCTGTTTTTTTTTTTATAGTGGCATCCTAGTGTGTATGAAGTGATATGTTTTTGACTTGCATTTCTTTCATGATTATATTGAGCATCTTTTTATATACTTCTTGGCCATTTGTATATCATCTTTGGAGAAATGTCTATTCAAGTACTTTGCCCATTCTTGAATCGCGTTATTTTTTGGTCATTGAGTTGTAGTAGTTCTTTACATATTCTGAGTATTAACCTCTTATCAGATATATGATTTATAAATTTTTCTCCCAATCAGTGGGTTGCCTTCTCACCTTTGTTGATTGTGTCCTTTGATGCCCAGAAATTTTTAATATTGATGTAGTCCCAATTGTCGAGTTTTACTTTTGCTGCCTGTGCTTTTGGTGTCATATCTAAGAAGTCATTACCAAGTCCAATGCCATGAAGCTTTTCCCCTGTGTGTTCTTCCAAGAATGTTATGGTTTTAGGTCTTTAATCCATTTTGAGGTAATTTTTGTATACGATGTAAGATAAGGCTCCAACTTCATTCTTTTTTTTTTTTCCCCATTTCATTCTTTTTAAGAGCATGTGCATATCCAGTTTTCCCAGCACCATTTGTTAAGGAGACTGCTCTTTTCCTGTTGAATGGTCTTGGCCCCTTGTCAAGGGTCAGAGATCATTTTGACCATGTGGCACAAAGGTTTATTTCTGGGCTCTCTATTCTAGTCCATTGATCTATTTATCTTTATGCCAGTACCACAGTGTTATTGTATTACTGTTTTGAAATCAGGAAGTGTGAATCCTCCAACTTTGTTGTTCTCTTTCAAAGTTGTTTTGGTTCTTCAGGGTTTCTTATCATTTTTAATGATTTCTTATTGTTTTCCATTTTTTTTATTGCTATATGATTTTCTTTGAGTTGTTTTTTTTTGCTAACTTAGCAGCCATGTAATTAACAAATATGCTTAAGCCACTGTCTCAATGTACCACTCAGATATGAAATAGTATCTATTGACTCCATTATATAAAAAATTAAGAAACTGGTTGCACTTGCCCTACTTCTCCCCACTCTCCACCTACACACACTTCCCCCAACATAACAATATTCGTTAATTTTGTGAATGTTGTCTCAGTTCATTATGGTAGTATTACTACTGTATTGATTAGCTTTATTTTTAAGAAGTATAGCATTTTTCTTCCATGTTATAAGCAAAATCACCATTTTATGTGTTTTTTAAAGGGGGTCAATATCATCAGTCTTTTCAGTGTAACTGTTTGTGAGTTTATTAATTTAAATAATTTTATTATTTAGCTAGATTTTTCAACAGTTGTTCAGGAGTGAGCATCTCTTCAGTTCTTATAAATTTGAGATTATCATTCTGTAACCTTTGTATAGGAATAACAACTTGTTTGGGTATAAAACTTTTGAATAATAATCTTTAATTCAAAACTCAGTCAGATTTGCTCCCCCTTTCTGGGCACATACAATTAATATTTCTGTGCCAGAGGCAACCCTAATATTTTTTCCCTATTGGATCCTGGATTGTTGTTGGGTTTTTAAAATTTAAGTTTTCTTACTTTCCCAGGGTATGTCTCAGCGTTGGTCAATCTCTATTGATTTTTTAAAAATAAAATTTACATACCTTACAATTCATTCTTGTAAAGTATACAATTCAGTGGTTTTTAATATATTCAGAGGAGGTTATACAACTGTCACCACTAATTCCAGAACTTTTTGTCATACCAAAAAGAAACCCTGTGCCCCTTCACAGTCATTTCCTAGCCTTCAACCATTAATCTACTTTCTGTATCTATGGATTTGCCCATTGGGCACATTTTCTATAAGCAAATCATGCAATATGTGGCCTTTTGTGTCTGGCTTCTTTTACTTAATATTTTCAAGGTTCATCCATTTTGTAGCAGGAATCAGTACTTGTTGTTTGTTATGAACAGTAACAAACAGTATTTCAAATACATATACAACATGTTTATTCATGAGTTGTTGGACATGTGGATTGTTTCTGCTTTTTTGGCCATTATGAAAAATGCTGCTGTAAACATTAATGCACAGGTTTTTGTGTGGACATGTTCCTTCAATTTTCTTACGTATATACCTAGGCGTAGAATTGCTGGATCATATGGTAACTCTGTTTAAGCTTCTGAGTAACTGCCAAAGTGTTTTCCAAAGTGGCTGCACCATTTTATATTCCCACCTGGATCATATTTCAGTTTGTCTACATCCTCATCAACACTTGTTGTCTGTCTTTTGATAATAACTATCTTAATGGGTGTGAAGAGGTATCTCACTTTTTAATGATTTTAATTTGCATTTCGCTAATGACTAAGATGTTGAGCATCTTTTCATATGCTTATTGGCCATTTGTTTACCTTTAGAGAAATGTCTATTCCAATCCTTTGCCCATTTTAAAATTGGCTTATTTGTCATTTTATTACTGAGTTCTGTTTCTTTGTCTATTCTGAATACAAGTCCCTTATTAGGATATGTTTTGCAAACATGTTCTTTCATTCTGTGCCATCCTTTTCACTTTCTTGATGACTTTACTTGTGGTACAAAAGTTTTAATTTTGACAAAGTACAATTTGTCTGTTTCTTCTTTTGTCACTTGTGCTTTTCATGTCATATCTAAAACTATTGTCTAACCCAAGGTTACAAAATATTTACTCTTTATTTTCTTCTAAAAGTTTTATAATTGTAGTTCTTACTTTTAGTTCTATGATCATTTTTTAGTTAACTTTTGTATGTGGCATTGAGGTAGTACAGTTTTATTCTTTTGCCTGTGGATAGCCAGTGTCGTAGTACCATTTGTTGCAAAGACTATTCTTTCTTCCATTGAATTGTCTGGGCACCCTTGGCAAAAATCAATTGATCATAAGAAAAAAAAAAATCAGAAAAATAAAAATAAACTTAAAAAATGAAAAAAAAAAGCGATTGATTATAAATGTAAGGGTTTATTCTAGACTATAAACCCTATTTTATTGATCTATATGTCACTCTTTATGCCACTACCACACTGTCTAATTAGTGTGACTCCTCCAACTTTGTTTTTTCTTTTTCAAGATTGTTTTATCTATTCTTAGGTCATAGGAATATTCAGATCAGCTTGTCAATAATTTCTGCCAAAAAGAAAAAAAAAAAGACAACTTGAATCTTGGGTAGGGATTGCATTGAAACTGTAGAAAAATTTAGGGAGTACTGCTGTCATAACGATATTAAATCTTCTAATCCATGAACTGGGGTGTTTTTCCATTTATTTAGGTCATCTTTAATTTCTTCAACGATGTTCGTGGGTTCCACTTCTTTGTAGTTTGGCACTTCTGTTGTTAAAAGTATCCCTGAGGGGGGAGAAGAGAAGATGGCGGAAGAGTAAGACGCGGAGATCACCTTCCTTCCCACAGATACAGTAGAAATACATCTACACGTGGAACTGCTCCTACAGAACACCCACTGAATGCTGGCAGAAAACGTCAGACCTACCAAAAGGCAAGAAACTCCCCCCGTACTTGGGTAGGGCAAAAGAAAAAAGAAATAACAGAGACAAAAGAATAGGGACGGCACCTGCACCAGTGGGAGGGAGCTGTGAAGGAGGAAAGATTTCCACGCACTAGGAAGCCCCTTCGCGGGCAGAGACTGCGGGTGGCAGAGGGGGGAAGCTTCGGAGCCACGGAGGAGAGCGCAGCCACAGGGGTGCAGAGGGCAAAGCGGAGAGATTCCCGCACGGAGGATCAGTGCCGACCAGCACTCAGCAGCCCGAGAGGCTTGTCGGCTCACCCGCCGGGGCGGGCGGGGCTGGGAGTTGAGGCTCGGGCTTCGGTCGGATCGCAGGGAGAGGACTGGGGTTGGCGGCGTGAACACAGCCTGAAGGGGTTAGCGCACCACAGCTGGCTGGGAGGGAGACCGGGAAAAAGTCTGCAGCTGCCAAAGAGGCAAGAGACTTTTTCTTGCCTCTTTGTTTCGCGGCGCGCAAGGAGAGGGAATTCAGAGCGCCGCCTAAACGAACTCCAGAGATTGGCGCGAGCCGTGGCTATCAGCGCGGACCCCAGAGACGGGCGTGAGACGCTGGGGCTGCTGCTGCCGCCTCCAAAAATCCTGTGTGCGAGCACAGGTCACTCTCCACACCGCCCCTCCCAGGAGCCTGTGCAGCCCACCACTGCCAGGGTCCCGTGATCCAGGGACAACTTCCCCGGGAGAACGCACGGCGCGCCTCAGGCTGGTGCCACGTCACGCCGGCCTCTGCCGCCGCAGGCTCGCCCCGCCTCCTCTGTACCCCTCCCTCCCCGCGGCCTGGGTGAGCCAGAGCCCCCGAAGCAGCTGCTCCTTTAACCCCGTCCTGTCTGGGCGGGGAACAGACGCCCTCAGGCGACCTACACGCAGAGGCGGGTCCAAATCCAAAGCTGATCCCCAGGAGCTGTGCGAACAGAGAAGAGAAGGGGAAATCTCTCCCAGCAGCCTCAGAAGCAGCGGATTAAAACTCCACAAACAACTTGATGTGCCTGCATCTGTTGAATACCTGAATAGACAACGAATCATCCCAAATTCAGGAGGTGGACTTAGGGAGCAGGATATATTAATTTTTCCCCTTTTCCTTTTTTTGTGAGTGTATATGTATATGCTTCTGGGTGAGATTTTGTCTGTATAGCTTTGCTTTATAAAAGCTTTCTTTTACTTCACTATATTATAGCCTCTTTCTTTCTTTCTTTCTATTTTTTCTCCCTTTTACTCTGAGCCGTGTGGACGAAAGGCTCTTGGTGCTCCAGCCAGGCATCAGGGCTGTACCTCTGAGGTGGGAGAGCCAACTTCAGGACACTGGTCCACAAGAGACCTCCCAGCTCCACGTAATACCAAACGGCAAAAATCTCTCAGAGATCTCCATCTCAACATCAAGACCCAGCATCACTCAATGACCAGCAAGCTACAGTGCTGAACACCCTATGCCAAACAACTAGCAAGACAGGAACACAGCCCCATCCATTAGCAGAGAGGCTGCCTAAAATCATAATAAGGCCTCAGACACCCCAAAATACACCACCAGACGTGGACGTGCCCACCAGAAAGACAAGATCCAGCCTCATCCACCAGAACTCAGGCACTAGTCCCCCCCACCAGGAAGCCTACACAACCCACTGAACCAACCTTAGCCACTGGGGACAGATACCAAAAACAACGGGAACTACGAACCTGCAGCCTGTGAAAAGGAGACCCCAAACACAGTAAGATAAGCAAAATGAGACGACAGAAAAACACACAGCAGATGAAGGAGCAGGGTCAAAACACACCAGACTTAACAAATGAAGAGGAAATAGGTAGTCTACCGGAAAAAGAATTCAGAATAATGATAGTAAGGATGATCCAAAATCTGGGAAATAGTATAGACAAAATGCAAGAAACATTTAACAAGGACGTAGAAGAACTAAAGAGGAACCAAGCAACGATGAAAAACACAATAAATGAAATTAAAAATACTCTAGATGGGATCAATAGCAGAATAACTGAGGCAGAAGAACGGATAAGTGACCTGGAAGATAAAATGGTGGAAATAACTACTGCAGAGCAGGATAAAGAAAAAAGAATGAAAAGAACTGAGGAAAGTCTCAGAGACCTCTGGGACAACATTAAACGCACCAACATTCGAATTATAGGGGTCCCAGAAGAAGAAGAGAAAAAGAAAGGGACTGAGAAAATATTTGAAGAGATTATAGTTGAAAACTTCCCTAATATGGGAAAGGAAATAGTTAATCAAGTCCTGGAAGCACAGAGAGTCCCATACAGGATAAACCCAAGGAGAAACACGCCAAGACACATATTAATCAAACTGTCAAAAATTAAATATAAGGAAAACATATTAAAAGCAGCAAGGGAAAAACAACAAATAACACACAAGGGAATCCCCATAAGGTTAACATCTGATCTTTCAGCAGAAACTCTGCAAGCCAGAAGGGAGTGGCAGGATATACTTAAAGTGATGAAGGAGAAAAACCTACAACCAAGATTACTCTACCCAGCAGGGATCTCATTCAGATGTGATGGAGAAATGAAAACCTTTACAGACAAGCAAAAGCTGAGAGAGTTCAGCACCACCAAACCAGCTTTACAACAAATGCTAAAGGAACTTCTCTAGGCAAGAAACACAAGAGAAGGAAAACACCTACAATAACAAACCCAAAACAGTTACGAAAATGGGACTAGGAACATACATATCGATAATTACCTTGAATGTAAATGGATTAAATGCTCCCACCAAAAGACACAGGCTGGCTGAATGGATACAAAAACAAGACCCATATATATGCTGTCTACAAGAGACCCACTTCAGACCTAGAGACACATACAGACTGAAAGTGAGGGGATGGAAAAAGATATTCCATGCAAATGGAAATCAAAAGAAAGCTGGAGTAGCAATTCTCATATCAGACAAAATAGACTTTAAAATAAAGACTATTACAAGAGACAAAGAAGGACACTATATAATGATCAAGGGATCGATCCAAGAGGAAGGTATAACAATTGTAAATATTTATGCACCCAACATAGGAGCACCTCAATACAGAAGGCAAATACTAACAGCCATAAAAGGGGAAATCGACAGCAACACAATCATAGTAGGGGACTTTAACACCCCACTTTCACCAATGGACAGATCATCCAAAATGAAAATAAATAAGGAAACACAAGCTTTAAATGATACATTAAACAAGATGGACTTAATTGATATTTATAGGACATTCCACCCAAAAACAACAGAATACACATTTTTCTCAAGTGCTCATGGAACATTCTCCAGGATAGATCATATCTTGGGTCACAAATCAAGCCTTGGTAAATTTAAGAAAATTGAAATCGTATCAAGTATCTTTTCCGACCACAACGCTATGAGACTAGATATCAATTACAGGAAAAGATCTGTAAATAATACAAACACATGGAGGCTACACAATACACTACTTAATAACGAAGTGATCACTGAAGAAATCAAAGGGGAAATCAAAAAATACCTAGAAACAAATGACAATGGAGATACGACGACCCAAAACCTATGGGACGCAGCAAAAGCAGTGCTAAGAGGGAAGTTTATAGCAATACAAGCCTACCTCAAGAAACAGGAAACATCTCGAATAAACAACCTAACCTTGCACCTAAAGCAATTAGAGAAAGAAGAACAAAAAAACCCCAAAGCCAGCAGAAGGAAAGAAATCATAAAGATTAGGTCAGAAATAAATGAAAAAGAAATGAAGGAAACAATAGCAAAAATCAATGAAACTAAAAGCTGGTTCTTTGAGAAGATAAACAAAATTGATAAACCATTAGCCAGACTCATCAAGAGAAAAAGGGAGAAGACTCAAATCAATAGAATTAGAAATGAAAAAGGAGAAGTAACCACTGACACTGCAGAGATACAAACGATCATGAGAGATTACTACAAGCAACTCTATGCCAATAAAATGGACAACCTGGAAGAAATGGACAGATTCTTAGAAATGCACAAACTGCCGAGACTGAACCAGGAAGAAATAGAAAATATGAACAGACCAATCACAAGCACTGAAATTGAAACTGTGATTAAAAACCTTCCAACAAACAAAAACCCAGGACCAGATGGCTTCACAGGCGAATTCTATCAAACATTTAGAGAAGAGCTAACACCTATCCTTCTCAAACTCTTCCAAAATATTGCAGAGGGAGGAACACTCCCCAACTCATTCTACGAGGCCACCATCACCCTGATACCAAAACCAGACAAAGATGTCACAAAGAAAGAAAACTACAGGCCAATATCACTGATGAACATAGATGCAAAAATCCTCAACAAAATACTAGCAAACAGAATCCAACAGCACATTAAAAGGATCATACACCATGATCAAGTGGGGTTTATCCCAGGAATGCAAGGATTCTTCAACATACGCAAATCAATCAATGTGATACACCATATTAACAAACTGAAGGAGAAAAACCATATGATCATCTCAATAGATGCAGAGAAAGCTTTCGACAAAATTCAACACCCATTTATGATAAAAGCCCTGCAGAAAGTAGGCATAGAGGGAACCTTCCTCAACATAATAAAGGCCATATATGACAAACCCACAGCCAACATTGTCCTCAATGGTGAAAAACTGAAACCATTTCCACTAAGATCAGGAACAAGACAAGGTTGCCCACTCTCACCACTATTATTCAACATAGTTTTGGAAGTGTTAGCCACAGCAATCAGAGAAGACAAAGAAATAAAAGGAATCCAAATCAGAAAAGAAGAAGTAAAGCTGTCACTATTTGCAGATGACATGATACTATACATAGAGAATCCTAAAGATGCTACCAGAAAACTCCTAGAGCTAATCAATGAATTTGGTAAAGTAGCAGGATACAAAATTAATGCACAGAAATCTCTTGCATTTCTATACACTAATGACGAAAAATCTGAAAGTGAAATTAAGAAAACACTCCCGTTTACCATTGCAGCAAAAAGAATAAAATATCTAGGAATAAACCTACCTAAGGAGACAAAAGACCTGTATGCAGAAAATTATAAGACACTGATGAAAGAAATTAAAGATGATACAAATAGATGGAGAGATATACCATGTTCCTGGATTGGAAGAATCAACATTGTGAAAATGACTCTACTACCCAAAGAAATCTACAGATTCAATGCAATCCCTATCAAACTACCACTGGCATTTTTCACAGAACTAGAACCAAAAATTTCACAATTTCTATGGAGACACAAAAGACCCCGAATAGCCAAAGCAATCTTGAGAACGAAAAATGGAGCTGGAGGAATCGGGCTCCCTGACTTCAGACTATATTACAAAGCTACAGTAATCAAGACAGTTTGGTACTGGCACAAAAACAGAAATATAGATCAATGGAACAGGATAGAAAGCCCAGAGATAAACCCACACACATATGGTCACCTTATCTTTGATAAAGGAGGCAAGCATATACAGTGGAGAAAAGACAGCCTCTTCAATAAGTGGTGCTGGGAAAATTGGACAGGTACATGTAAAAGTATGAAATTAGAACACTCCCTGACACCATGCACAAAAATAAACTCAAAATGGATTAAAGACCTAAGTGTAAGGGCAGACACTATCAAACTCTTAGAGGAAAACATAGGCAGAACACTCTATGACATACATCACAGCAAGATTCTTTTTGACCCAGCTCCCAGAGAAATGGAAATAAGAACACAAATAAACAAATGGGACCTAATGAAACTTAAAAGCTTTTGCACAGCAAAGGAAACCATAAACAAGACCAAAAGACAACCCTCAGAATGGGAGAAAATATTTGCAAATGAAGCAACTGACAAAGGATTAATCTCCAAGATTTACAAGCAGCTCATGCAGCTCAATAACAAAAAAACAAACAACCCAATCCAAAAATGGGCAGAAGACCTAAATAGACATTTCTCCAAAGAAGATATACAGATGGCCTACAGACACATGAAAGAATGCTCAACATCATTAATCATTAGAGAAATGCAAATCAAAACTACAATGAGATATCATCTCACACCGGTCAGAATGGCCATCATCAAAAAATCTAGAAACAATAAATGCTGGAGAGGGTGTGGAGGAAAGGGAACACTCTTGCACTGTTGGTGGGAATGTAAATTGATACAGCCACTACGGAGAACAGTATGGAGGTTCCTTAAAAAACTACAAATAGAACTACCATACGACCCAGCAATCCCACTCCTGGGCATATACCCTGAGAAAACCATAGGTCAAAAAGAGTCATGTACCAAAATGTTCATTGCAGCTCTATTTACAATAGCCAGGACATGGAAGCAACCTAAATGTCCATCGACAGATGAATGGATAAAGAAGATGTGGCACATATATACAATGGAATATTACTCAGCCATAAAAAGAAATGAAATGGAGATATTTGTAATGAGGTGGATGGAGTTAGAGTCTGTCATACAGAGTGAAGTAAGTCAGAAAGAGAAAAACAAATACAGTATGCTAACACATATATACGGAATCTAAGGAAAAAAAAAAAAAAGGCCACGAAGAACCTAGTGGCAAGACGGGAATAAAGACACAGACCTACTAGAGAATGGACTTGAGGATATGGGGAGGGGGTGGGGTGAGATGTGACAGGGTAAGAGAGTGTCATGGACATATATACACTACCAAATGTAAAATAGATAACTAGTGGGAAGCAGCCGCATAGCACAGGGAGATCAGCTCGGTGCTTTGTGACCACCTAGAGGGGTGGGATGGGGAGGGTGGGAGGGAGGGAGATGCAAGAGGGAAGAGAAATGGGAACATATTGTATATGTATAACTGATTCACTTTGTTATAAAGCAGAAGCTAACACACCATTGTAAGGCAATTATACTTCAATAAAGATGTTTAAAAAAAAAAAAGTATCCCTGAGTATTTCATTCTTTTTGATACCAGTGTAACTAGTATTGGTTTCTTAAGTTCATTTTGGGAATTTTCCTTGTGGTACAGGAATATTACTGTTTTTTGTATGTATTTTGGTTCCTGCAACTTTGCTGAACTTGCTTATAAGTTTGAGTAATTTGTGTTTGTGTGTTCCTTAGTGTTTTCTATATAAAATATTGTGTCATTTGCAAAGAGAGATAGTTTTCCTTCTTCTTTCCGATATCATGTCATTTATCTCTTTTTCTTGCCTAGTTGCCCTTGCTAGAACCTCCAGTACTGTGTTGAATAGAAGTGTTAAGAATGAGTATCCTTGTCTTGTTCCTGATTTTAAGGAGAAATCTTTCTGGTCATTAAGCATGATGTTAGCTGTGAGTTTTTTTTATAAATGCCGTTTATCAGGTTGAGGAACTTCTATTCCTGTTTTGTTGAGTGTTTTTATTATGGAAGGGTTTTGGGTTTTGCCATATGCTTTTTCTACGTATAATGAAATGATCCTATGTTTTCTTTATGAAGATGGTGTGTTACGTTGATTGATAATCATATATTGAACCAACTTTGCCTTCCTGGGATAAATTCCTCTTGGTTTTAACGTATAATCCCTCTTCTGTGTTGCTGGATTCAGTTTGCTAGTATTTTGTTGAGGATTTTCCTTCTATATTCATAAGGGGTATTGGTCTGTAGTTTTACTGTATCTTTGCCTTTTTTATCAGGGTAATAATCTCCTTATAGAAAGAATTGGGAAGTAATCCTTCTTCTCATTTTGTTTTGATGATGATGTTGTTTTTTGAGTTTGTGAATGGTTGTTGTTAATTCTACTTTAAATGTTTTTTAGAATTCACCAGTTTGGGCCTGGGCTTTTCTTTGGGGGGTGTTTTCTGATTACTGACTCAGCCTCTGTCCTTATTATAGGTTTGTTCAGATTTTCTATTTTTGCTTGAGTCAGTTTTGCTAGGTTGTTTTTCTAGGAATTTGTCTATTTCATCTGGGTTACCTAATTTGTTGACATGTGATTGTTCATAATATTCCCTTATGATCCTTTTTAATTTCTGTGTGATTGGTAGTAACATCCCCTGGTTCATTCTTAATGTAAATGATTTGAGTTTTCCCCTTTTTGCTTTTGGTGAATTCTAGCTAAAGATTTGTCCATTTTTGTTGACCTTTTCCAAGAACCAACTTTTGATTTCTTTGATTTTTCTCTTTTTTTGATTCTCTGATTCATTTATTTTCATTCTAATCTATATAATTTCCTTCATTTTGCCTGCTTTGGGTTTTATTTGGTCTTCTTTTTCTGGTTTCTTAAGGTTGAAGGTGAGGTTATAGTTTCGAAATCTTTCTTCTTTTAATATGGACATTTACAGATACAAATATCTGTAAGCTCTGCCTTCACTGCATCCCAAAGGTTTTGGGATGTTTTGCTTTCGTTTTCATTCATCTCAAAGTATTTTCTAATTGCCCTTGTGATTTCTTCTTTGAACATTGGTAGTTAAGAGTGTGTCATTTAATTTCTCTATATTTTTGAATTTCCCAAATTTCCTTATTGATTTCTAGTTTCATTCCATTGTGGTCAGAAAACATACTTTGTATAGTTTGTAAATATATTGTGACTTGTTTTATGGCCTAGCACATGGTCTCTCCTGGAGAACATTATTATGTTCCCTCAGAAGAATGTGTATTCTGCTTCTGTTGGTTGGAGTATTATGTATATGTCTTTAGGTCTAGTTGGATTATAGTGTTGTTCAAGCCTTCTATTTCCTTATTGGTCTGTCGAGTTTTTCTATCCATTTTGAAAGTGTACTATTGCAGTCTCCAGCTATTACTATTGAATTGTCTATGTCTCCCTTCATTTCTGTCAGTTTTTTTCCTTTGGTACCTGTCCTTGGTTTTCCAACACATGGCAGACATTCATTCATTTTTGGATGAAGTGTGTTAATTTGTCAACTACCTTTTAGTCTCCCTGTATTGTCCTAGCTTATCTTGGATCCATTTCATTAAGTCCATGTTCTTTTTAAATTTTCTCTAGAGTGAGAGTACAAATTCTTTATTGACTAAAATGGGTAAACCTTCTGGCAAAATAAATTCTTTCTCTTTCCCTTCTTTTTTTCCTTCCTTTCTTCCACTTGTTTCTTTATAAATTTATTTATTTTATTTATTTATTTTTGGCTGCATTGGGCCTTCATTGCTGCGCCCAGGCTTTCTCTAGTTGTGGTGAGCGAGGGCTACTCTTCATTGTGGTGCGGGAGCTTCTCATTGCCGTGGCTCCTCTTGTTGTGGCGCACGGGCTCTAGGCACACAGGCTTCAGTAGCTGTGGCGCGTGAGCTCAGTAGTTGTGGCTCGCAGGCTCTAGAGCACAGGCTCAGTAATTCTGGCACCCTGGCTTTCTTGCTCCGCGGCATATGGGACCTTCCCAGACCAGGGCTCGAACCCGTGTCCCCTGCATTGGTAGGCGGATTCTTAACCACTGCGCCACCAGAGAAGCCCCCTTTCTTCCACTTTAATGCTATAGAATATTTTCATAAATCCTTCTCTTTTGTTTTCAGATGACCTTTGTCTCAAAACAGTTCTGTGGAAGCCATTTATTTGATCACAACCATTTATTTGATCACATTTGATGACCTTATTACCTATTTACAAGATACTGCTTGAGTCCCCTTCCTAGGACATGAACTTGAAGGCTCATTGTGTATGGCTTGTATTTCTTTTGCCCCTCAGAGTTTGGGAAAGGCAGAAAGATAGTAATTGATTCTAGGACTCTGGACAGCTACAGTAGGTGACATTTTTCTCTGCCATTGTTTTGAAACTCATAAATTGATGGCCACCTTATCAAGTGTGGAGGTGAGGAAAGTATCTTGTTCTATAGGACATGCCCTTGGGGTTTTGCTATTACACTACTGTAAAGTCACCTGGCAGCTGCTTTCATAGCATTGTCGTGTGGGCAGTGATATGGCTGAGGCCTTATTTTTTTCTAGCAAATCTTAGTAATAAAACTAAGACATTTAGACTTAAAAGGTTATTTCCCATCCCTTTTTCTGACTTCTTCCTGGCCAGAGTAGGCATACAGTAAACCATTCTGGCAAGGACATAAGGAGCTATTTTTTCACAGGGAACGTGTCTCCAATTGGGACATTTATCTTTCTCCTGGGCCACTTATTACCTCAGTCCCTTTTCTGAGATACCAGTGGGATATTTTGAATTGTTGACTCACCTTTTACCCTTCTGCTGTATGGTCCTTTGTGTAGGAAGAGCTTTGTGGTGGCTCCTTATATTTATTCCCAGTTGTTTCTTTAGACATTATTTCTGGGATTTTGTGGTGTGAGTTGAGTCTGTTCCCTAGATTCTGAATATTTTTTTACTTTTTTAATAAATTTGTTTATTTATGTAGTTAGTTATTTTGGCTGCGTTTGGGGCTTTGTGCACGGGCTTTCTCTGGTTGTGGCGAGTGGGGGTTACTCTTCGTTGTGGTGCGCAGGCTTCTCATTGTGGTGGCTTCTCTTGTTGTGGAGCACGGACTCTAGGCATGTGGGCTTCAGTAGTTGTGGCACATGGGCTCAGTAGCTGTGGCACACGGGCTTAGTTGCTCCACGGCATGTGGGATCTTCCCTGACCAGGGCTCGAACCCATGTCCCCTGCCTTGGCAGGCAGATTCTCAACCGCTGTGCCACCAGAGAAGCCCTATTTTTTTACTTTTTGATGTTTTTTGTGTGTGTCTTTCAGTTATGAAAGAAAAGGTTCATTAAGGTCTCTGTGCTGTCATATTTTCTAAAATCCATTATCTGTTTTCTCAGTTTTGTTTTCGCTCTCTCTTTTATATTCCATTTCTTCCTTTTCTGTAGGCTCCTTCCTCTCAGCTAGAACCATGCTTATGTCTCTCCTTATCATAGACTGGGGAGTGGAGGGCTTGCCTGTGGTTGATGCTTCTACCACTTTACATCTCTCTCTTCTCTTTATTACTAAATACTTTGGTCAAAAAAGATATTTTATTACTTTTGAGTATAAAAGTAAAAAGGTAACTAAATATAAAGAGTTTAGATAATATATAAAATATAAAGACCTTGGAAATCACCCATAATTCTCACCATCCTGAAATAGTCGTGATTAACATTACAGATAAGCTTCCAGGTTTATATTTTATGATTCACATACCTACTGCCTATCTTGGATCTATTTTATTAGGTCTGCAATCTAATGAAGCTAAAAATCAAATGAAGAACTCCACGAGAGCATAAAATGAGAGCTTTATTAATGTTTAATTAAATGTTTACCAGTGTTTCTTACACTTTTATAAAACAGGCCGATTTCATACCAGTCTTCAAAATCATGTTCATATATGGAGAGAAACAACAGTCCAAAAAAATGAAATCATACTATGTATATGTATGAATACATATGTATGAATACATACTATGTATATGTATGAATACAATATATGTATTGTTTTGAAGCTCTGCACTTAGTATATCATAGACATCTTTCTATGCAGTAAATAAAGATTTATGTAGTCATTGTTAATAGCTTCATGGGTTCCATTGTATAAATATAATATTTAGTTAGTTCCTAATGACAGATATTTAAGTTTTTTTGGAATTTTTCTTTATCATAATCTGCACTTCGATGGGTAGTCTTGTTACATCTTTCTGAATTTTTCAATTTCCTTGAGAAACATTTCTAAACATGGAATTTCTGGGTTACCAAGTAGGCACATTAAAAATGTTTAAGCCACACTACTAAATTGTCCTTCTGAAATGTTGATTCAATTATTTGTTCACCAGTAATGTGCAATAATATTTTGGTCAATACCTGCCAACAGCATCCTTGTTGATACTTGCCACATTGGCCAGAAATATGGTATCTATCCTGATCCACGTTTCTTTAATCACATGGAGTTTTTAGTTTCTTTTGTGTGTTGATCGACCGTATTTCTTCTTTTTGGAACTGCCTATCTTATCTTTAACCCAGGTTTCCTTAGATATGCTAATGCTTTTTTCCCCCTGAACATGTGTACCCAGGACATGTACATTTGAGGGGTTAAGAGTGAATATAAGCGAATAAGTGCAACTGCCTGCTTGTTCTTCCCTTCTTCCTTTGATTACACCTACTCTTTCTTTGACTCATTCTTTCTGTGCCTCTCTCTGCTGTGTCTATGCAGGCTGTCCCCAGGCTCTATAGTTCATGCTTTTCTCTTATTACAGTGTCTTTGCACCCTGTCTGCTTCTGTGTTCTTTCTCTCTGCCTCTGTGCACCCGCATTCTGTGCACTTGTGCTCTCCTCCACCCCACCCCATGCTGTCTCTTGTCTCACTGTCTCTGCTGTGTAGCTCTCTTGTTCTTCTGCTTACTCCTTTTCTCCTCTCCTTCTCTCATGTTCTTGCTGTGTTTGTCTCTGTGCTCTTTCTCTCTCTCCTTCTTGTTTTTTCTTTCTTTCCCCCTCCCTTTCCCATCTTTTTCTCTCAATGTCTGGGTGTATACTGGGATCAAAGAAAAGGGATAGTTTACTACTGTCAGTACAAAAGAAGCCATATTTAACAGTTTTTGTTTACAGAGAAAAAGCTGAAGATGAATAATTTCTCTGTATTTTTGACCTCTCATTATTTCCAGTTGCCCACGTTTTCAGCAGTGGGGCAAATGAACAACACAAACTAACTACCAAACAAAGAGACCTCCATGAGAGAATAAAATGAGAGCTTTAGTAATATTTAATTAAATGTTTACCAGTGTTTCTTACATTTTTATAAAACAGGCTAATTTCGTATCACTCTTCACAATCACACATATATGGAGAGAAACAACAGTCCAAAGCAGTATCTTGGAACCCAAGGATACATTTCATTATATGCTAAGAGGTAAAAAGCAAGATATAATATTTACATGTATTTATATGACTGGATCAAAATTAAATATTAGCAGATTATTTTAAGATTATGGGATTATACTTTTTTTAAAAAAAATTTTTCATGTTTTTTTTTAAACAAGAAGCACATCTTTTCTACTATGAAACCATAAAAATTTCTTTGTGACATTAATTAAAAAGTGACCTCAGCCAGACTGATCAAACATAAAACGTTAGTTATGAGCTGGAAGAGAGAATTCTCAAGCTTTTCATTGTGTTCTAGTTTCTGCCTAAAGTACCTGTTTGAACCTCCAATCTAGTCATAACAAATCCTTCTAGAAGCAGAGCGAAAGCATAGAATTAGTACGCAGTTTCTATGCCAAGATAAAGTTTAAAAAATTTTTTTAACTTCAGCTGCCAAGAGTTGAGTTAAGTATACTCCTAGGTTCATGGCCTCTCTTTTTAAAATTTCATTCCCATATCCCATCCTCATTCCTGTCCTCCCGTCGGAACTGGCCTTGTTATGTAAATATCTTTTGGCTTACAAGAGTTCTTACAAAATATGTATTCTGTGTTGTCATGTATTTTCAATGTATATAAAAGGTATGTCATTACTTTTGTTATTTTCACTAAGCTTGTATTTTTAAGATTCATCACATTGCTATACATACGTCTAATTCAGGTTTCTGATCACTGCATAGTACTCCATGGAGTGCATCTACCAATCTACCTATGCACTTGCCCTGTAATGGACACCCAGGTCGCCGTCAATTCCCAACAAGGCAAAACACCAGCAGTGCACATCCTTGTCCATATTGCCTTATGGACCTTGTGAGACTACCTTTGTTGCACAGACCCAGAAGTGGAAATCTTGGATCATAAGCTATATGTATACTTAATTTTCTACATTAGTACCAAATTAATTTCCAGTCTATATTCCTACCTGCAATGCATGAAAATTCCTATACTTCCACCTTTCTGCCAATAATTTATAGTTTTTCCGGATTAGAAATACAAGTTTCTATACCATGGAAAGGTAGCGTTTTGGGGTCATTTCTAATTAAATGTTACTTGTCTTGAGAATCTACCCTATCTCCACTCTGTAATTTCCAAGGGAAGAAAGAGTCTTTCAGAGACTTCCAAAATTACTGCTGTGCTTTCAACCAGAGTGCATTCATATGTTCATCCAGACATAATTACAATACACAACGTGACAAAAGTACAAGAATGGGATATTTTCATTGTTTTTATCAGATTTTGACATATAACAGATAAAAGATATGGAAGATTTTAATAGCAATATTAAGAAGTTTGATTTAAAGTATCTATAGAAAACTTTATTCCCAAAACACAGCAGCCACAGTTGTTCCAAATGCCCACGGAATATTTACAAAAATTAACTGTACATTTAGGCAAAATGTTGATAAATCCGCAAAGTAGAACATTTCTAACTAAGCTTATATTCTCTAACCACAGTACAATAAGGTTGGAATTTAACAACTATAACTTTTTCCTTAAATAAACATTTTAAAACAGTCTAAGCTTTTGGGCTACAGGAGAACTAAAAATTGAGATTATAGAATTTTTTTCATTAATGACAGTAAAAGCACATATCCAAAACTTACGGGATGTGACTAAATCTATATTGAGAGGAAAATGTATAGCCTTCACTGATATTTTAGTTCAACAAACTCAACTAGGAAACAATTGAAATAAGCATTCTATAAATCAGTCCCCAGAATTGATCGATATAACCAAGATCTGGTTCTTTCAAAAAAAAAATAGACCAAATCTCTGGTTATTCTGACCATGAGAAAAGGATCAACACTAATAGTATGGAAGGGTATAACCACAGTCAAAGAAGTGTTTTTTTTAAAAAGATTACTGTATGCAACTTTAAGCTGATATATATATATATTTTTTTCCTTTTTTTTTTTTTTAATATGAATGGCTGGATTTTATTTATTTATTTATTTTATTTTTTTGGCTGTGTTGGGTCTTCGTTTCTACGCGAGGGCTTTCTCTAGTTGTGGCAAGCGGGGGCCACTCTTCATCGCGGTGCGCGGGGTTTTCACTGTCGCGGCCTCTCTTGTTGCGGGGCACAGGCTCCAGACGCGCAGGCTCAGTAGTTGTGGCTCACGGGCCTAGTTGCTCCGCGGCATGTGGGATCCTCCCAGACCAGGGCTCGAACCCGTGTCCCCTGCATTGGCAGGCAGATTCTCAACCACTGCGCCACCAGGGAAGCCCTAGGCTGATATATTTTAAAACCGAAATTAGATGGGTGATTTTCTAAGAAAATATAAATTAACAGAGTTGACCAAGAAGTTTTAAATCCTAAGTAGATCATTAATAATAGAAATTTAAAAGACTGTCAGTAATCTGTAGACCTCCCCACCTCTAACTATGTGCCCTCCGGGAATTTTGTACAAATATATGTGCCCACCAAAAGTATGAGAGGATGTGTTTCTTCATTCCTTTGCCAACTATGGGTAGTATCAGTCTTTTTAATATTTGCTAATCTAATGTGTGAAAAAACTCATTGCTTTAAATTGCATTTTTTAAATATTAGGTTTCAGAGATTGCTCTTTACATTTCTTGTTTTGAGAATTAGCTGCTTAGATCCTTTGCCCATTTTTCTCTGAAGAATTTTTCTTATTAATTCTTGAGCATTATTGATATTGTATTAATAGTGTAATAGCATTGTTGTGTACTCAACTTCTTTATTTCTTTTTTCCATGCTAAGAAAGATGTCCCCAACCACAAGATTATAAAAAAGTATTCTCTTTTTTTTTTTTTTTAATACTTATTTAGGGTGGAGGGCAATGCATTTAAACACTTAATCCACATGGAATTTATTTTGTGTGTCTAGATATAATTTTATTGCCAAATGTTTAGCTAATTGTCAGCAGAGATTTTTAAATAAGAAAGTGATATTCATCAATTAATTTATGAGAAGAAACTAAGCTGGACTCTCATCACTTGGACTTGGTAATTAATAGCCGTGGTTCTTTTGAAATTTCTACCCAAAGCAACTAAAATACTATGCAAACACCTTATCAAAATGGAGAGATTGGAAGAGGAAACTAATTCTGACTGAAATATGAAGGAGTTTTATTGATTAAAGTTGAAGTTAGATCAAAACATCCAAGTGAAACTATCTAAAAACATAGCTACGTATGACCTCATGAGTATGTCATGAGTGGAATAAAGATTTTAGAGCCATCCATGTAAAAAAGGTGATCATAATCCTCACAAATACTAAAGCTAAGAGGAAAGATTTCAGAGAATGCAGAGAAGCAAAGAGAGTGAGAGGGTCACTTCCAGACCATAATTTTTCAAACCTGATAGAAAATCCTTTGGGACTTAAGTCATCTAGCTCTACCACCCTCTACAAGATTTTAATGATCATTTGCTAACCTTCCAGTTTTTCCTGTATATTAATTGAGGACTTTAGCGCTTGATTTTCTTTCTTTTCTACCCCAAACCCAGCCACTATCTGGGAACCTTACCATCCTGTTAGTTTCTTGACCTCGGTTCTAATGACAAGTACTTCCATTACATTTTAACTCTACAGTCTCATGGCCATACTTGGAATTTTGGCATTATTCAGATTCGTTATGTCTCTGCAATCTTTACTCATTCATGTATGAAAAGGAATTTTCTGAGGACCATTCTGCAGGCGCAATGCATTTTTGATTTGAGGGGGAGGATATATTAGAGTTATCATCTACCATACTTGCAGAAGTAATTGACCAGTTCTGATTTTCTGATGGTGACTACTAGACAGTTATCACCTTAGTTCCTGCTTTTAGAAGTTCTAATCTTGCCTTTCAGAATTAAATCTACGTCAGAATGTTATTTTGGGGGCAGACGAGCTAGTACGTTTTCGTACTGAAACGCCAGTTGCCAGTTTGAACGGTGCATATCTAAAAACTTTTCACAAGAAAAGACTGTCTTTTGGTGCCATCGACTGTATTTCTAATTTTGACTCTGTCTTATCAATGTGTATCTCTGGTCCTAAACTTTAGTGGTTATAAATAAATGAGCATAAACCCATTTTTCTGAAAGAAAAGCATCTTTCAGCAGGCACCTTGCCGGCAGAAGGTCAGCAATAACAATCTTCATACATGAAGAATAGCTGTATAAGGTGATGTAAGAAAATACAGCCTTTTCCCTATATTAGAGATGTTTTCCTAAGTTCAGTTTCCACCTAAAAAGTCATTATTTAATTGAAAAGCTTTTCTTTTTTCCCCCCCTGGGTCTCTATGATGGTTTGTCTGATCAATGAACACGGGAATGAATTTCACCTAGATTTTAATTAAACTAAAAAGTACTACAAAAAGCCTGAAACATCTCTGAGATGGTGGCAGTTACTTTCTCCCCCGTTGTAATAAGGCATTAACAGGTGAGTTTACTCTCACAATAATAGAAATTATAACAGAAGAAGCCAGCCAGTGTGTATCTCCTTTCAAGACTCTCTGCAACAGAAAGCTTAAATCATGGTAGCTGATAATGTGAGTTGACTTGTAGTCACTTCAATCTTTATGCGTAAGCCCAGTTGCAGAGAACAGAGTGGGTTGATTCACATCCAGGCGCTAAGGGATGATGAGATCATTAGAGGAAATGCCTGAGACTCTCCCACGGACTAAGGAAAGTGGATTGTTGTGGTTTACCGACGGCATCTGTAAATGAATTCAGCAACAGTTCTATGTTCTATCCCATGGTGGGTCCTCAGCACAAATTGTCACACACAGTGCAGACCTGTGAATTGTGGTTATTGATTGAATCTGTGGAAGTCAAATTAGCGTGACGGCACGGTTCTGACGGTTTGCACTTAGTGCTAGCCGTAGTGTGTGTAGCACTGCACCAAACGTACAATACCCAGCGCCCACATTTTTGTTGGGACTGTCCACTGTTAAATGGAAATGACGCTGTTGGTCACCTTCCATTGTTCTTGTACCCCTGATTCAGTAACAGAAGATGTAAGAACAGAGAGCCCGAGAAGCTTTTTTCTCCAAATAAGGCTTCATAATCGACATGTATTTTAGTTTGCGTACATGAATAAACACATTGTTATAGCTTTCTTGAGATCCTTAACATACCATAAAAGTCACCTATTTAAAGCGTACAGTTAAGTGTGTTTCAGTGTATTCACCGAGCTGTGCAACCATCACCCCAGTTTAATTTTAAGACATTTTCAACACCTACCATAAGCACCCTATGTACATTAGCAGTCACTCATTTCTCCCAATCTCCCACCCCTGCCCCAGCCCCTGCCCCGGCTGTGGTTACTAATCTGCTTTCTGTCTCTATAGATTTCATTATTCTGGACATTTCATGTAAATGGAATCATACAACATGTGATCTTTTGTGACTGGCTTCTTTCACTTAATATTTTCAGAGTTCATCTACACTGTAGCATGTATTCATTCCTTTTTATGGCCAAATCATATTCCACTGTATGAATGCACATATTTCACTTATCTATTCATCAGTTACTGGACATTTGCATTTCTTCCACTGCTTGGCTACTATTAACAAAGCTGCTGTGAACATCCATGTACAAGTTTTTGTGTGGACGTATTTTACATTTCTTTTGGGCATATGCCGATGAATGGATATACTCTGGATAATACAGTTAACTCTATATTTAACCATTTGGGGAACTACCAGACTGTTATGCAAAGTATTGTTACCATTTTGCATTCCTAGCAGCAATGTATGAAGGTTCCCATTTCTCCACATCCTTGAAAACACTTGTTGGCGTCTGTCCTTTTGATTTTCACCATCCTAGAGGGCTAACTAGATACATTTTGTTGAGAAAGAATTTATTTTTAGACTATTTTCTATTTTTAAATGTTTACCGTTTTATAGGCAGGAATGAACTTAATCAGAAAGATTGAAACTAGAAGCAGAAACACATACACCAAGGCTCCTCCCTCATTTAATCAGATGTAAACGTGTGTGCTTTACACCCAGCGGTGCATACCATGTCCTCTGGAAGTGCCAGAGGTTCTCAGACTCGTTCTCGGAAGGGACCGTCAACACTTCCGCTGCCTCTGCTCCACAGGGTGCTCCAGCCTCTGCTTCAACAGCTCCACCACTCACTTGCCGCTCATTGGCAACTTGTTCCATTTGTCTAAGGCTCCAGCTGGCAAAGGTTTTAAAACTTAAAAAGATCCAAAATCTGCCTGTACTAGACTTCCTGGCTCTGCTTCCAGTTCTGCTCTCTGAAGACACAAAAGAGACCTAATCTTCTACCTCTCAGGTCCCCACTTCCTTCCCTGAAGTATTTTCCCTCAGGTCTTCACTCTTTGAACCATTTCTCACAGGTCATCCTTTCTACTCCCCTTTCCTAAGTTGACAGCTTCTGGGTCTATTTGTTGACATCCTGTTTTTAAGCATGTCCCTTTGAACTAAGCATGTTGTGCTTCAGATGGTGACAGAGGATTTATCATCTTCCTTTCTGTAAGCTAGAACATTTCTATGGCCTAACATATGTTTTACTCCTATTGAACTCACCAAAGCCATTAAACCTTTATTGCCACACTCTTCCTTGTAAGTTTTTGTTTTGTTTATTCTCATTTCTTAAACTGACAATACATGGTACAAAATTAAAAATATAGAAAGGAGTATTTGATACAGTGTCTTCCCTCTCCCGTTTCCCAGGCACCCATCTTTCCTTTCCAGAGCTACTCAGTGTGACTTGTTCTGGCATATCTTTACAGAGATTTTTAAAACACTTTATAGAAGTTTAATTTACATACCATAAAATACATCCATTTTAAGTATACAATTCAATTATTTTTAGTAAATTTACAGAGCTGTGCAATCATCACCACAATCCAGTTTTAGAACACTTCTGTTACCCAGAAAAGTCCCTTATACCTGTTTGCAATCAATCCACATTCCCAGCCCCAGACAACCTCCAATCTGCCTTTTTCCTTTTCTGCACATTTCATGTAAATAGAATTATATAATATCTAGTCTTTGCATCTAGCTTCTTAGCATGATGTTTTCAAGATTCATCCTTGTTATAGTGTGTACCAGTACTCCTTTTTATTGCTGGTTAGTATTCCACTGTATGGCTCTACCACATTTTGTTTATCCAGTTGCCAGTTGTTGGACATTTGGATTGTTTCATTTTTTTTTTTTTTTCCGGATAACGTGAATCATGCTGCTATGAACATTTTTGTAAAAGTTTTTCTGTGGACATAGGTTTTCATTTCTTTTGCATATATACGCAGGACTGGAATTGCTGGGTCATATGGTAAGTTTATGTTTAGCTTTTAAGAAAATGCCAAAGTGCAAGCCCCACAAACAGCAAGAAAGTTGAAGAATGAGGTCAGCATTCAAAAATGGGGTCAAATCTACAGCTGGGAAGTGGTGTACAGACAGGTAGAATTTAGATCCTGAGCCTTTAATAAGCACTACCTTCGCTCAGTGCTCTCTGTTTTTAGACTCTATATGAGAACACCTAGGGCTTCCCTGGTGGCGCCGTGGTTAAGAATCCGCCTGCCAAGGCAGGGGACACGGGTTCGAGGCCTGGTCAGGGAAGATCCCAGATGCAGTGGAGCGACTAAGCGCATGTGCCACAGCTACTGAGCCTGCATTCTAGAGCCCGGGAGCCACAACTACTGAAGCCCATGCGCCTAGAGCCCATACTCCGCAACAAGAGAAGCCACTGCAATGAGAAACCCGCACACCGCAACCAAGAGTAGCCCCCGCTAGCCGCAACTAGAGAAAGCCCGTGCACAGCAATGAAGACCCAGTGCAGCCAAAAAAATTAATACATAAAATAAATAAGTTCAAAAAATAAATAAACAAATTAAAAAAAAAAAAAAGAACACCTAATGCAGGTGGGAAGGTGGGAGGGACACTGTAAAGGTCATCTATGCTACATGTACAAGAACCCCGAGAGCACACCAATAGGTACCACATTTTTCACTGCTGTAGCCGATCATTCCCCCTGTACTACCACACTGTAGCATTCCCTTCCCTGATCTACTGCTACAGTCTCTTTGGAAGGTGTTTCAGAACTCTTGTTATGAGAGTGCCAGTTGAACTGTCCTCACTTCCTTCATTTATACCAGGATTGAAGACCTTGTGGTCCGAGATCCTGTCCAGAGAGCAAGCAGGCTAAGACTCTGTCTTTGTTGATGTATTTCATCAGAAAGGGCTCTACCCCCTCTCCTAGTTCATGGTGTGAAGTGTTCTTAGCCTCTCAGGAAAGTGGGGAGAATTGGAAAGACTCTACATGAGAATGCTAGGCTTTGTAAAACACTTTAGTTTTTTAAAAATAAGACTCATTTTGTATTGGACTTATAACAATCCTATGAAATACAAAGAAAGCCAAGAATCAGTGACATGAAATGATCACCAGTAAGAACTACAACAGTCACCGCTTATCTCGTAGCACAGGGCATTGTCCATGATCCTTAAGAAGAGTTACTAGAAATGCCTCGCCCATCCTGCCCCTAAACACCAACACAGCAATCATGTACCTTGAACGGTACATGATTGCTGTGTTGGAGTTTAGCGGGAGCATCTCACTTACCAGGGACTGGACTTTTACCTTGATTCCTTTGTAGTGACGGAGACATCCCAGGTGATGAAAAATTCCCTGGGATTGCAACCTCCAAGCCAGACATTTTGTGTGACACAAACTCAAGAACTCCCCAAGTCCTGCAGTAGCAGAAACAGTCACATATTTGAGAGTAACCCAGCATCTGAACTTGGGGACATTTCAGGGACAGCTCCAGTCCAGAGTGCCAGGCGTCTCCTGGCCCTGCCTCCAGCTCCAAGCCAGGGACAAATAGAGAGTAAGAACGTGGATGATATTAAAACCAAGCTTTCAAAGATTCTGGATGCCTAACACATCCCAAAAGAAAACCAAGATCCTCCACTACTCCCTTTAGGAATCCCTGATATTCACCAGCCGCTGGCCTGCACCGATCCCCTCAGCCAAGAGGAGCAGCCTGGTTCTGAAAATGCTGATCTGGGAAAGAACAGCCTGAGTCGTGAGGACCTAGGGACACTCGAAAATGGGATCGAATCCAGCAGTGGTTTTGCAGACATTACTACACTGGCGGAGGATATTCACCTTCCCCAGCTCTTTAGTTCTTTGAAAGATCTTGATCAATCCCAAGGTCCCAACGGGATCAAAGCCAAAGACGCCAGAGCCTTTAAGGTGAATCAGGTGCAGGAAAAGCCAAGTGTCATAAAGGTTCCCTCTGATCAACCCAGGAAGAACAAACAGAAAGCCTCTGAGCCTATCAGTGGCGCTCCCAAGGCCAAAATCCAGCCAAAGAAACCAGAGTGCCTGTTAGGGGGAGAAGTGGTTACCTGCCACGCTGCAGTCAGTGACAGGGCTCCTGTGAACACGGCCAAGCACTCTCAAGGCAAACCTCAGAAAGCTGCATCCAGAAAGATCAGCAAAACTAAGAGCCACGGGCAGGAAAAGACCAAAAGGACCAGAGGGAGAAACAAGGCTGAAGAGAACAAGCAGTCAGGGAACAAAGTCAAGGCAGAAGAGAAGCCAACAATTCCCGAGACGAAGCGAAAAAAACACCAAACTGAGCTTTAAAAAGCCTCGAACCTCCCTAGGCATGCGCATGCTGGAGTCTGTGAAGGTTCTTCATGCGCTGGGGAAGAAGGATGATAAGAAAACTGGGCTCTCTTCCTGTCGGGTCTTGGGAAATTCAAGCAACCCCAAAGACCCCCAGCCATCCAGCCATGGCGGCATACCCCACATGAGGGTAAGAGTGCTGAGAAAACTCAAGTCGAAGCCCAGAAATCAGTCAGCAGTGCTGAAACAGAGTGTCTATCCTCATCCCAGTATGAGCGGCCTCCTCCTGGGAAGGTCAAGTTGATACCTCTGCCTTTTTCTGCCTGGGACAAGCCTCAAGCTCGACCCGCTCCTCAGAGGCCACAGTCTCTGGCCTCACATCGGCCTGCTGGGGCTTACCGTGCCCAGCCTGGTTCTACTGACTCAGCGCAACCTGCTGCAGTCAATTCATCCCAGCCAGTTCCTGCCTCTCTGCCAGGTCCCGCCAAACCAGCTCAGCCAACTGTGACCAACCCAACCCAACCGGCTTGGACCAACCATACCCAGCCTCGTGTCCCCTCAGTCTGCTGCTCTTAGGCCTGCACCCTACAAAACTTCATCTGGCGCTCCTCTCCAGCGGGAAGCCTGTTCCCCCTGCTGTGACTAAGCGCCAGTCCCCATCCAAGCTCCAAACCCAACTTCTATGCCAAGACTTCAGCAAGCAACGAGTTCCATGGAGGGAACCCAATGTGCCTGAGCCAGTCATGTCAAAGCCCATCGAACAAGAGCAGAGGCCAGAGCGAGAGGCCATGAAGAGGCGGGCTCAACAACGTGAGAATGCTGCCAGATACACCTCTTCGGGGAAGCTGCAATTTTTCACTGAGAGGGAAAAAGAAATGGAAATTGCTGTCTACTACGGATACGTCAAGTGAGAGCTGCTAGGATTCTTGGTGCCACCTTGGCTACCAGCTGTTCTTCCATACACAGGTAAGACAGGTATAGAACTGAATAAGTAAATGGAATACAATTAATAGACGAGTAACAAACCTTTCGAATTTTCAGATGCTGCTAACTGGGGCGTGAGAAAGGAAGGACTGAAAGTTGGATGGGAGAATGAAGGAAAGGGGTAAAAACTGAGCAAAGAGGAAGGAACTTGGCCCAGGGCTAGGAAGGCCAAAAGAGACGTATGGATTTAGGAAAGGAAGCAGGAGTGAGGATGAAATGGCAGAAGTAAAAAGCAGGGTCAGAGGTCTGGGTTGAAAGAACACAATTGGAGTAGAGTTGAAGGTGACAGAAGAGGAGTCTAGGTTTACTAGGAGAAATAGAAAAAGTCTCTCGGGGACGCTGGCCTTAAGTCTCACAACCACCAGATAGGTATTTCAGAAAACAAGAGGTTCAGGACACATCTCTGAAAGGTCTGAGTCGCCTTATTCAGGTGTGACTGTAGTGGGGGAATAGGGAAATCTACCAGAGAAGTGGCTAGGGCTCAGAGTTATCCTAGGGGCAGCTGACGACAGGGGCAGAGCCAAGGGAACTGCTGGATCAGGAGGCCCACGAACAAATCAGGGGCAGAGCCGCCTGTCACTTCCCTGCCAGGAAGGAAGCCAGGTATATTACTATAACCAAGGCACACTGGGGTCTTTACTGTATGGAGAACTTGGCTCCTGCCCGCAATCCTAGGGCTCTGCGTCACACACAGGAAGTAGGGCCTCTGGGCAACCAGAAATGGGAATGGGACTGAAGGAGATTCAGCCCACAAATATCCGACCACCAGCTTCCACCTCTGCAATCTGCCACCCTGTGTCTGCTCAACGCATCACAGAAACAAGTTTTCAAGGTGAGTATACAGACGGCAGAGAAAAGTTGAACAATGAGGTCAGCATTGAAAAATGGGGTCAAATCGACAGCTGGGAAGGGGTGTAGAGACAGGTAGAATTTAGATCCTGAGCCTTTAATAACCACTACCTTCTCTCAGTGCTCTCTGTTTTTAGACTCTATATGAGAACACCTAGGGCTTCCCTGGTGGCGCCTGCCAATGCAGGGGACACGGGTTCGAGCCCTGGTCTGCGAAGATCCCACATGCCGTGCAGCAACTAAGCGCATGTGCCACAACGACGGAGCCTGCATTCTAGAGCCCGTGAGCCTCAACTACCGAAGCCCACGTGCCTACAGCCCATGCTCCGCAACAAGAGAAGCCACCGCGATGAGATGCCCGCACACCGCAACCAAGAGTAGCCCCCGCTAGCCGCCAACTAGAGAAAGCCCGTGCACAGCAATGAGAGACCCAGTGCGGCCAAAAAAATAAATACGTAGAATAAATAAGTTCAAACAGTAAATAAATACATAAACATAAATTACAAAAAAAAAGAACACCTAATGCAGGTGGGAAGGTGGGAGGGCCACTGTAGAGGTCATCTATGCTACATGTACAAGAACCCCGAGAGCACACCAATCGGTACCACACTTTTCACTGCTGTAGCCGATCGTTCCCCCGGTACTGCCACACTGTAGCACTCCCTTCCCTCATCTACTGCTATAGTCTCTTTGGAAGGTGTTTCAGAACTCTTGTTATGAGAGTGCCAGTTGAACTGTCCTCACTTCCTTCATTTACACCAGGAGTGAAGACCTTGTGGTCCGAGATCCTGTCCAGAGAGCAAGCAGGCTAAGACTCTGTCTTTGTTGATGTATTTCATCAGAAAGGGCTCTACCCCCTCTCCTAGTTCATGGTGTGAAGTGTTCTTGGCCTCTCGGGAAAGTGGGGAGAATGGAAAGGACCCTATATGAGAATGCTAGGCTCTGTAAAACATTTCAGGTTTTTAAAAATAAGACTCATTTTGTATTGGACTGACAACAGTCCTATGAAATACAAAGAAAGCCGAGAATCAGTGACAGGAAAGGATCACCAGTAAGAACTACAACAGTCACCGCTTACCTCGTAGCACAGGGCACTGTCCGTGATCCTTAAGAAGAGTTAGTAGAAATGCCTTGCCCATCTTGCCCCTGAACCCCTTGAAAGGTACACGACTGCTGTGTTGGTGTTTAGGGGGAGCATCTCACTTACCAGGGACTGACTTCTCCCTTGATCCCTCTGTAGTGATGGAGACTTCCCCGCTGATGAAAAATTCCCTGGGATTGCAACCTCCAAGCCAGACAGCTTTCCTATGGAATGACAGAGAACTTGTCAAGGTGAAACACCAGTCTGCGGGAGAAAGGGAAGAAGAGAATGATGGAAATCGTTTCTGGGAAACTATTTTTACATTATGTGTTGTTTGTTCCCGGTAAATAAACTGAAATCTTCTTAACAGTAAAACAAAATCGAAACCACTAAAGCCAATAATACAGGAGTATAACGTTCGAAAAAAATTTCTTTGGCTGCGCAGCATGTGGGATCTTAGCTCCCCAACCAGGGATTGAACCCACGCCTGCTGCATTGCAAGCGCAGAGTCTTCACCACGGGACCACCGGGGAAGTCCCAGGACTATCACTTTTAAAGGAGAAGGTACAAACCCCTCGGTTCTATGAACTGGAGATTTTTAGTAAGAAGTCAATATATTTGTTGTTAGGCACATTTTATGTTAGGCTGTCTCCCTGCACAGGATGCAGGCGCCTTGAGAATGGAAGTCATATCCCTCTATAGTACGTCCCTCTTCTTTCTGCTTTGCAGTTTGCTGCTCCACTTGTTCAACCCCACCTAGTAATAACCTATACTTCCCTTGTTCCTGTTTTCCCATCTGGAAAACAGACAAAAGGCCACCAAACAACGCAAAGGTCTCAACAAATAAGGGATATCCAAAACCAGAGATGGCCAGAACTTCTGTACCCCTGATGAAATAGTCCTCATACAAAACCTGATAATCAAATTCCTTAATGCTAGGAATCACAGTGAAAAATAGTATCTGAACTGACTTCTGTCAGATGAGTGAGAACTAAGGTTAATTCAGTGTATCTGAAGCATAGAAAGTGAGGGCAAAAGTGGCACAAGATGGGACTAGAGAAGCAGAGAGGATTCTAGACCACGCAGAGTCTTAAAGGCCAACAGTGTGTTTTCTATTCTCAAAACAATGTTTGTGAGCGATGTTTATGAGCACCGTTCCAACTTGCTTTGAAGGTTTCTTGTGTGAAGAGTGGATTGGAAGGAAACAAGATATATGGACACTAGTTAGGACCTAATCGCAACAGACAGGCAAGTTCAGTATTAGGAAGTTGAGGAAGAGCTGGCTGACAGATTCCAAAGAAATTCAGGAGATGAACTGAAGCGGGCTTAATGGGGTAGGAGATGGAGGAAAGGAAGGTCTTAGGGAATTCAAGGGTTTACTACTGCACACATGAGCAAAGTCTCAAAATTAATCATTTGAACGTACAGAGGCGGATCTCCCAAATGACACCGGTTAGGAAGCAACGGTACGCCCTTTAGAATTCCTAGAGACAACACAAATCAACTGTTTCGATGGAAAATTCGGCGGGACTCTTGACTTCCATGGGAATACAGAGAAAAGAGACACTGATCTGGCTTGCAGGTATATTTAGGAAGTTGTTAGCCGGACATCACCTACTAGTATCATGTAAGTAGGCCGTCCGAAGTAGGAAGCTTAGGGGAAAAACCTGGAGGAAAACTTAAAAGCTGAAGCCACACCTCTACACTACACCACCTTTCACAATTTCTTCTCAGATAAGCATCATCCCCATCAGTGAAGAAACTCGTACCTCATAATAGGAAAAACAGGCCTAAAGATTCAATGTGTGTCTTGGGGGGTCCCATCTATGCGATATCTTCCTGGGACCAGAAAAGGCCCCAGGAAGATCAATCTCTGCACCCCTGAAAGCTTACCACCAAGGAAAATGACTAGGTCCATAGATTTCCTCCCTCAAACCAGCTTACCTCACACATAGATCATTAGCAACTCCGCCCTTACTCACATTATCACAGTCACAAGAGTGGTTAGGGAGAAAAGCACTGACCAGGGGAACTAAAACAGAGGCAATCCAGGCCAAGCTGGGCTGGTGGCAGATATCTGCTCCTTACGCTCGGGTGCATAATGCGACTCACCACAGTGCCTTTTTCATAGACCCTTTTGAACGTTTCTCCACAGAATCCAACAGCTCAAGTTAGCTCATGACGCTTCAAGGTCAACAGTCGTCAAGAGAAAAACATGCAATATGTCTTACAATGTTGGATTCCTTACAAACAGGACAAGGAGATAACCATGTAGACAAAACCAGAGCATTTGAAAACATCTGTATTCTACAAACACACCAGTGAATGCTATAAATAAGGTACTATGACATAAAACAAAATGAAAACTAGATGTGAGACTGTTCTCTTCAGTGTACAGACTTCATGGCAGTTGCTGCACACTATCTAGCTACTTAGATCTTTAACTCTCTGTTCTGTTAATACCAAATGAGGCCCAAGTGTGTCAACCTGTTTCCCACAGAAACCAAAAAGTCTACATGCATCTCTTTTCTCCTGTGCCCTTTTCACCTTACCTGCTCCCAATTCTCCACCAACGTCCTCCTCTTTCTCTAATTATTCTCCTCTTCATTTTGCTTGGCCTTGCCCCCAAGCATGCAAGACAGAGAGTCCTAGAGGTCCAAGATTCTAGAGTGGCTGTTTGCAAGGCGGAGGAGATTACAGTAACTGCCACACTGTATATACTTCTGTGCAAAGAAAAAGGGACAGTGTTCAGAATGTCTCTCACATATAACAAGAGCTGGAGATGGCAGGATACCTGTGTGGCCCAAGGAACTAGAGCTAGCAAATTACGGGCCAAACAATTGCAACCAAAGGCTGGAAGAGGAAAGGTCTGCAACCAGCTCTGTCTCCTAGCTCTCTGGTATTTGCTGCCAACGGGCAGAGTCTATTTCGTGAGGCATCAAGCACTGAAAAGAAGACTCCTGCTGCTGGAAGTTGACAGGAAGTAACGTCCAATGCAAGATCAAGGCTTGTCCTCGAAGCAATGCCCATAATGGAAGAAAAAAAAACAAAGAGAAAGCGGAAGAGAAATGTTAAGTCGCAAGTCCAACCTGGCCCCCAGCCTAGCCCAGCCCAAGGAAGGTAGGAGTCAAGGAGAAGAAACTAAAAGAGAAGAGCCTTGGACCACAACATTCTCCACAAGGTACACTCAAGAAACTTCACCCTACTCTTGAACCAAGTTACAAAGAGAGCTTCTTAATCCCTACTTTGGCTCCTTAAAAGCTGCTATCAGTTCACTCATTAGACACATATGATTTCAGAACAACTGTAATAGTTCAAACTAGATGGCTCTTTCCTTCCTAAGGATTATTAATTAAATAAGATCTATATAGCTCTAAGTATATGATACATAAAATAGAATACTCTGTAGAATGTAAGTAACTCTTAGTTCAGTGTATTAATGAACGTCTGTAAGAAATGTTGCAATGATTTCCCTAATGGAAGAGCCTGGGGGAGGTAAATCTGTCTTCTAGGATTTCCTCCCCAGAGCTCAGAAACTCAGGTGTTGTTTTAGCTCTCCTACACTCTCTTCACCCAAGCCCGCCTTCCTGTTGGGGATCGGACCTCCCTATTGGCTCTCTCATACCTTTCAACTGCCTGCTTTGTGACATCACTCTCCTACCAAACCTACTACCACTTGGTAGAGCCTTGGGGTTTCCGTGGAGCTGTTTGGACCAGTAACCAGTGACCTCTGTACTGGACACGTGCGCCGTTCAGCTGCAGCCACTCAGACATCCTCTAGTGTTGTCTCCTCATCCCTTGTACCTGCAGTGGATGCTTCCTCTTCTCTGACCATGTCAGGTAAGAAAAGAAACTTTGGAAAGTTTTGCGTTCGATTTCTTTTGCCCCTAAATTGAGTAGGAGATTCAAAATAGCATGGAATAATGAGGGAAAGTATTGAACTACAAGTCTGGAGACCTAATTTCACTTTTGACTTTGACGTTTACTATCTGTGTGACTTTGGACAAATCACTGGCTGTCTCACAAAGCCTGTTGCTTTCCTTAACTGTTACGTTAGGATACCACATTGGGTTGATCACTCTGATCCCCTTCTTTTCCAGTATTGAGCCTTAAAGGGTACCCATGTAGAAAACGAAATCAGACACTTCTCAAGAGTGTTTCAACAGAAACATAGAAAAGCCAGGGGACATAGAAAACTAGCAATATATACCAAGATGTTTCATCTCTAATGGTCTCCCTCCACTAGGATTTCGACTAGTTGAAAAGAGAGAATAGGGAGAGAGGATGGAGAGTACTGGGCTCTACAGGGAGGCACAGAGTCGAGCGTAAGGAAGTTTAGGATGGTTTTCATTAGCACAGGCCAACAGGCACCAAGAGATGGGAGAAAATGTAAGAATGAAGAGGGAAAGCATAGAGGAGCTCTCAAGAAAAACGGAGTTTGCAATGGAATGCTGATGGGAACCAAAGATTTTCAATTAAAGCAGAAACAGCACAGAGGGAAACCTGCTCAGAGCAGGGCAAAACCAAGTTGATGGTAGCAAACCCTTACATTAACAGACGAAGAAGGAAAGTAAGGCCAGAACAGGGGATCACCAGGAAAGGCAGCTTATCAGAAAAGTCATACTCCGTTTTCTTTCTTTTATTGCCTCTCTGAATACAGTTGGCCACTTGACAGTTTTGAATATAAACGTTTTAGAAATACGTTTTAGAAATGATGCCTCCTATAAACAAGCAACCACAGTGGTTATCTAGGGGGCTGCTTTTCAGTGTTTTATTCTTTCTAATTTTTAAACTAGGCAGACATTTCGCCAATTCAACATTTTAAGTGATATCTTCTAAATTGAATCAGAAGGACTATTTTCCTTTGTGTGATATGTAGGTTCTAAGGCAAGGCTGCTTTTCATTTTTACAGTTATTTCCTTCCTAACACAGAGAGCACATTGATCAACAGCCATCGTTCGCTTGTAGATCTTAGCTACCGAAGAAGAAGAAGAAGAAGAAAAAGTCAAGCCCCACATCTCTAATTCCCCCCCACTTAGGGAATTCCCTGGCGGTCCAGTGCTTAGGACTCGGTGCTTTCACGGCCAGGGCCACGCGGCGCGGCCAAAGAAACAAAACAAACAAACATCCACGTTTATCGAAAACCATATTGTGGAGTCCTGTGGATTTTCTTACATTTGAAAATCTTTTTTAATGGGATTCTAGGCATGATGGTTTTTTGAGGTTTTGGGATGCCATCTTCTTGGATGCTGAAGATGATTCTAATCTAAGTTCTAGGATAAATCCAAAAACCTTCCTGATACATTTTAAGCTTCCTTTCTGCTTATTATATAAGCTATATTCATTGAAATATATATTTCTCCTAGGCTTAATACCTCTTACTTGCTGGGTAAAAATATGAAGGAGCACAATAATGAAACTCTTTTACACTTATTATTTTGCCGTCTGCTTCGTACCGGTTTTCATTGAAATACTTGTCTATGTGTGTTGTGGCTACCTATACATGCACATTTATTGCATTCTGTTGCTTGTTATGCATTTTTTACTGACATACCTTCTCTGTCTGTATGCATTGGCTAGGAATTCATTCACCTCTATCACCTCCATCGTGTTTTCTGGTTAATAGTATTCACTAAAATAGAGTGGGCAAAATTCACTTTCATAATGTTGCATGGATGGTACAGAATGCCATTTGTTAGTAAATTCATTAGGCTTCGATACTTGCCACATACCCCAGTTTTCATTAATATCTATGGATTTCTTTTTCGTTAACGTAATATGCTTGTCATGATTTTTCTTTGTCTTTCTAGAACTTATTGTATCTTCCTCCATATAAACCATACGCAATAGATCAGCTTATTCATCTATTAATTATTACTGCTATTATTATTGGTGGTGGTGTTATAACCACTTTATAGATGAGTAATCTGAAGGAATCAGATAACTTTTCCCTTTCCAAAAGCACTTAAGAAATCCACTTTCGGGTAATCATTTTGAGGTAGGATGAGAAACCAGGCTTGAAGAGGGCAAAAATGACTCTTTCAATTCACCAGTTGGACTGAGCTGTACGTCACCTCTAGGTAATAGCGTGGGAACTGCACAAGCAAAGGGAGACACTGAAGACGACAATGGTAATAGCCGTACTGTTTTCTAATGGACAAAAAAAATGCCTATATTATAAGTTCTGTTTCTCCTGCTTTCTGGCAGTATCATGCTCAGAGTGGAGTCCTGGCAAGGAAGTCAGGATACTTAGGTTCTGAAACCTGGTAATGATACTAACATAATGAGAGAACTTGAACAAGTCAACCCGACCTCTCTGAGCCTCAGTTTCCTTACTCACGAAATGAGACTGAGAACATCGAAGTTCTCTAAGGGCCTCCTAGTTCTAAAATGCTTCCAGTCTAGGAAATAGCATAGAAGTCAATACGAGTGCAGGCTGAAGGGAAAGACAGGGCAGGGAGAAGGTTGCTTCCAGCCTAGAGAACAATCTCTGAACCACACCACTTGGCTCTTCTGCCCGTCTGTGCCCAAGATTGGGAGCACAGGCAGTTAATAGAGAAGAGTGGAAAACTGCTCAGTCCTTACAGCCATCATTAACTGTCTGATTTTGGGTTTCTCAGGAAGTAGTGATAGTAGAGGTGTCCTGATAGCAAGAACCTTCAGATGATGCCGTTCCTCAAACGTAGTGAGAATTTCTCAACCTCCCTGAGTTTTTCATGACCCTCTTGTTCTTACAGAAAATTTCCAACATCCATCTCTACGTGGAACTCTAAATTCTCTGCAGCATTCTCCTCCTGTGGTGAGCAATGCAACTTCCCTAACACGAAGCGTCTGCAACTTCTCCAGAGTCTCTGCCCCTGCCGTCAGTTCGGCATCGGCTACTGGTACCCCTTTCCAGACACTCATGGGTAGTGCCTACCTTTACCAACATTCTAGCACGACTATGTTATCTGGAGTTACGGACCACAGCCAGATCTCCACTTCAGCTGCTTCCTATCCAGGTGTTCTTGAGTGGGACATCACAGCAAGCACTGAAAAGAATTCTTCTTCACTCGGAGACTTTACTCTGGCACTCACTGACCGCCACACAGCTGCCTCCTCCATGTTTCTGGCAGCCCAGTATGATAAAACTTCAGACGCCAAGAACATGGTCCCTCTACATCCATCGCTTTCTGCCAGCCTTGCTCAGGGAACACCATCTCAGATTCCAAATCAGGGGCAGAGCCGCCTGTCACTTCCCTGCCAGGAAGGAAGCCAGGTATATTACTATAACCAAGGCACACTGGGGTCTTTACTGTATGGAGAACTTGGCTCCTGCCCGCAATCCTACGGCTCGGCGTCATACACAGGAAGTCGGGCCTCTGGGCAACCAGAAATGGGAATGGGACTGAAGGAGATTCAGCCCACAAATATCCGACCACCAGCTTCCACCTCTGCAGTCTGCCACCCTGTGCCTGCTCAACGCATCACAGAAACAAGTTTTCAAGGTGAGTATAACAAACGCCAGAGAAAGTTGAAGAATGAGGTCGGCATTCAAAAATGGGGTCAAATCGACAGCTGGGAAGGGGTGTAGAGGCAGGTAGAATTTAGATCCTGAGCCTTTAATAACCACTACCTTCGCTCAGTGCCCTCTGTTTTTAGACTCTACATGAGAACACCTAGGGCTTCCCTGGTGGCGCCGTGGTTAAGAATCCGCCTGCCAATGCAATGCGGGGGACACGGGTTCGAGCCCTGGTCTGCGAAGATCCCACATGCCGTGCAGCAACTAAGCGCATGTGCCACAACGACGGAGCCTGCATTCTAGAGCCCGTGAGCCTCAGCTACCGAAGCCCACGTGCCTACAGCCCATGCTCCGCAACAAGAGAAGCCACCGCGATGAGAAGCCCGCACACCGCAACCAAGAGTAGCCCCCGCTAGCCGCCAACTAGAGAAAGCCCGTGCACAGCAATGAGAGACCCAGTGCAGCCAAAAAAATAAATACGCAGAATAAATAAGTTCAAACAGTAAATAAATACATAAACATAAATTATAAAAAGAAGAACACCTAATGCAGGTGGGAAGGTGGGAGGGCCACTGTAGAGGTCATCTATGCTACATGTACAAGAACCCCGAGAGCACACCAATCGGTACCACACTTTTCACTGCTGTAGCCGATCGTTCCCCCTGTACTGCCACACTGTAGCACTCCCTTCCCTCATCTACTGCTATAGTCTCTTTGGAAGGTGTTTCAGAACTCTTGTTATGAGAGTGCCAGTTGAACTGTCCTCACTTCCTTCATTTATACCAGGATTGAAGACCTTGTGGTCCGAGATCCTGTCCAGAGAGCAAGCAGGCTAAGACTCTGTCTTTGCTGATGTATTTCATCAGAAAGGGCTCTACCCCCTCTCCTAGTTCATGGTGTGACGTGTTCTTGGCCTCTCGGGAGAGTGGGGAGAATGGAAAGGACCCTATATGAGAATATGCTAGGCTTTGTAAAACATTTCAGGTTTTTAAAAATAAGACTCATTTTGTATTGGACTTATAACAGTCCTATGAAATACAAAGCGAGCCGAGAATCAGCGACAGGAAAGGCTCACCAGTAAGAATTACAACAGTCACCGCTTACCTCGTAGCATAGGGCACTGTCCATGATCCTTAAGAAGAGTTAGTAGAAATGCCTTGCCCATCTTGCCCCTGAACCCCTTGAAAGGTACATGACTGCTGTGTTGGTGTTTAGGGGGAGCATCTCACTTACCAGGGACTGACTTCTCCCTTGATCCCTTTGTAGGGATGGAGACCTCCCCCCTGGTGATGAAAAATTCCCTGGGATTGCAACCTCCAAGCCAGACGTTTTGTGTGACACAAAGTCAAGAACTCCCCAAGTCCTGCAGTAGCAGAAACAGCCACATACTTGAGAGTAACCCACCATCTGAACTTGGGGACATTTCAGTGACAGCTCCAGTCCAGAGTGCCAGGCGTCTCCTGGCCCTGCCTCCAGCTCCAAGCCAGGGACAAATAGAGAGTAAGCACGTGGATGATATCAAAACCAAGCTTTCAAAGCCTCTGGATGCCTACCAGATCCCAACAGAGAACCAAGATCCTCCACTACTCCCTTTAGGAATCCCTGATATTCACCAGCCGCTGGCCTGCACCGATCCCCTCAGCCAAGAGGAGCAGCCTGGTTCTGAAAATGCTGATCTGGGAGAGAACAGCCGGAGTCGTCAGGACCTAGGGACACTTGAAAATGGGATTGAACCTAGCAGTGGTCTTGCAGACATTACTACACTGGCGGAGGATATTCACCTTCCCCAGCTCTTTAATCCTTTGAAAGAGCTTGATCAATCCCAAGGTCCCAACGTGATCAAAGCTAAAGACACCAGAGCCATTAAGGTGAATCAGGTGCAGGAAAAGCCAAGTGTCATAAAGGTTCCCTCTGATCAACCCAGGAAGAACAAACAGAAAGCCTCTGAGCCTATCAGTGGCGCTCCCAAGGCCAAAATCCAGCCAAAGAAACCAGAGTGCCTGTTAGGGGGAGAAGTGGTTACCTGCCACGCTGCAGTCAGTGACAGGGCTCCTGTGAACACGGCCAAGCACTCTCAAGGCAAACCTCAGAAAGCTGCATCCAGAAAGATCAGCAAAACTAAGAGCCACGGGCAGGAAAAGACCAAAAGGACCAGAGGGAGAAACAAGGCTGAAGAGAACAAGCAGTCAGGGAACAAAGTCAAGGCAGAAGAGAAGCCAGCAATCCCCCACACGAAGCGAAAGGAACACCAAACTGAGCTTCTCCAACAGAGCTTTCAAAAGCCTCGAACCTCCCTTGGCGTGCGCATGCTGGAGTCTGTGAAGGTTCTTCATGCGCTGGGGAAGAAGAATGAGACGAAAACTGGGCTCTCTTCCTGTCGGCTCTTGGGAAAGTCAAGCAACCCCAAAGACCCCCAGCCACCCCCAGCTATCCAGCCATGGCGGCATACCCCACGTGAGGGGAAGGGTCCTGAGAAAACGCAAGTCCAAGCCCAGAAACCAGACAGCAGTGCTGAAACAGAGTGTCCATCTCCAGCCCAGTATGAGCGGCCTCCTCCTGGGAAGGTCAAGTTGATACCTCTGCCTTTTTCTGCCTGGGACAAGCCTCAAGCTCGACCCGCTCCTCGGAGGCCCCAGTCTCTGGCCTCACATCGGCCTGCTGGGGCTTACCGTGCCCAGCCTGGTTCTACTGACTCAGCTCAACCTGCTGCAGTCAATTCATCCCAGCCAGCTCCTGCCTCTTTGCCAGGCCCCGCCAAACCAGCTCAGCCAACTGTGACCAACCCAACCCAACCGGCTTGGACCAACCACACCCAGCCTCGTGTCCCTCAGTCTGCTGCTCCTAGGCCTGCACCCTCCAAAACTTCATCTGGCCCTCCTCTCCAGCGGGAGCCTGTTCCCCCTGCTGTGAATAAGCGCCAGGCCCCACCCAAGCTCCAAACCCAATTTCTACTCCAAGACTTCAGCAAGCAACGAGTTCCATGGAGGGAACCCAACGTGCCTGAGCCAGTCATGTCAAAGCCCATCGAACAAGAGCAGAGGCCAGAGCGAGAGGCCATGAAGAGGCGGGCTCAACAACAACGGGAGAATGCTGCCAGATACACCTCTTCGGGCAAGCTGCAATTTTTCACCGAGAGGGAAAACGAAATGGAAATTGCCGACTACTACGGATACGTCAAGTGAGAGCTGCTAGGATTCTTGGTGCCACCTTGGCTACCAGCTGTTCTTCCATACACAGGTAAGACAGGTATAGAACTGAATAAGTAAATGGAATACAATTAATAGACGAGTAACAAACCTTTCGAATTTTCAGATGCTGCTAACTGGGGCGTGAGAAAGGAAGGACTGAAAGTTGGATGGGAGAATGAAGGAAAGGGGTAAAAACTGAGCAAAGAGGAAGGAACTTGGCCCAGGGCTAGGAAGGCCAAAAGAGACGTATGGATTTAGGAAAGGAAGCAGGAGTGAGGATGAAATGGCAGAAGTAAAAAGCAGGGTCAGAGGTCTGGGTTGAAAGAACACAATTGGAGTAGAGTTGAAGGTGACAGAAGAGGAGTCTAGGTTTACTAGGAGAAATAGAAAAAGTCTCTCGGGGACGCTGGCCTTAAGTCTCACAACCACCAGATAGGTATTTCAGAAAACAAGAGGTTCAGGACACATCTCTGAAAGGTCTGAGTCGCCTTATTCAGGTGGGACTGTAGTGGGGGAATAGGGAAATCTACCAGAGAAGTGGCTAGGGCTCAGAGTTATCCTAGGGGCAGCTGACGACAGGGGCAGAGCCAAGGGAACTGCTGGATCAGGAGGCCCACGAACAAATCAGGGGCAGAGCCGCCTGTCACTTCCCTGCCAGGAAGGAAGCCAGGTATATTACTATAACCAAGGCACACTGGGGTCTTTACTGTATGGAGAACTTGGCTCCTGCCCGCAATCCTACGGCTCGGCGTCACACACAGGAAGTCGGGCCTCTGGGCAACCAGAAATGGGAACGGGACTGAAGGAGATTCAGCCCACAAATATCCGACCACCAGCTTCCACCTCTGCAGTCTGCCACCCTGTGTCTGCTCAACGCATCACAGAAACAAGTTTTCAAGGTGAGTATACAGACGGCAGAGAAAAGTTGAACAATGAGGTCAGCATTCAAAAATGGGGTCAAATCGACAGCTGGGAAGGGGTGTAGAGACAGGTAGAATTTAGATCCTGAGCCTTTAATAACCACTACCTTCTCTCAGTGCTCTCTGTTTTTAGACTCTATATGAGAACACCTAGGGCTTCCCTGGTGGCGCCTGCCAATGCAGGGGACACGGGTTCGAGCCCTGGTCTGCGAAGATCCCACATGCCGTGCAGCAACTAAGCGCATGTGCCACAACGACGGAGCCTGCATTCTAGAGCCCGTGAGCCTCAACTACCGAAGCCCACGTGCCTACAGCCCATGCTCCGCAACAAGAGAAGCCACCGCGATGAGATGCCCGCACACCGCAACCAAGAGTAGCCCCCGCTAGCCGCCAACTAGAGAAAGCCCGTGCACAGCAATGAGAGACCCAGTGCGGCCAAAAAAATAAATACGTAGAATAAATAAGTTCAAACAGTAAATAAATACATAAACATAAATTACAAAAAAAAAGAACACCTAATGCAGGTGGGAAGGTGGGAGGGCCACTGTAGAGGTCATCTATGCTACATGTACAAGAACCCCGAGAGCACACCAATCGGTACCACACTTTTCACTGCTGTAGCCGATCGTTCCCCCCTGTACTGCCACACTGTAGCACTCCCTTCCCTCATCTACTGCTATAGTCTCTTTGGAAGGTTATTTCAGAACTCTTGTTATGAGAGTGCCAGTTGAACTGTCCTCACTTCCTTCATTTATACCAGGATTGAAGACCTTGTGGTCCGAGATCCTGTCCAGAGAGCAAGCAGGCTAAGGCTCTGTCTTTGTTGATGTATTTCATCAGAAAGGGCTCTACCCCCTCTCCTAGTTCATGGTGTGAAGTGTTCTTGGCCTCTCGGGAAAGTGGGGAGAATGGAAAGGACCCTATATGAGAATGCTAGGCTCTGTAAAACATTTCAGGTTTTTAAAAATAAGACTCATTTTGTATTGGACTGACAACAGTCCTATGAAATACAAAGAAAGCCGAGAATCAGTGACAGGAAAGGATCACCAGTAAGAACTACAACAGTCACCGCTTACCTCGTAGCATAGGGCACTGTCCGTGATCCTTAAGAAGAGTTAGTAGAAATGCCTTTGCCCATCTTGCCCCTGAACCCCTTGAAAGGTACACGACTGCTGTGTTGGTGTTTAGGGGGAGCATCTCACTTACCAGGGACTGACTTCTCCCTTGATTCCTCTGTAGTGATGGAGACTTCCCCGCTGATGAAAAATTCCCTGGGATTGCAACCTCCAAGCCAGACAGCTTTCCTATGGAATGACAGAGAACTTGTCAAGGTGAAACACCAGTCTGCGGGAGAAAGGGAAGAAGAGAATGATGGAAATCGTTTCTGGGAAACTATTTTTACATTATGTGTTGTTTGTTCCCGGTAAATAAACTGAAATCTTCTTAACAGTAAAACAAAATCGAAACCACTAAAGCCAATAATACAGGAGTATAACGTTCGAAAAAAATTTCTTTGGCTGCGCAGCATGTGGGATCTTAGCTCCCCAACCAGGGACTGAACCCACGCCTGCTGCATTGCAAGCGCAGAGTCTTCACCACGGGACCACCGGGGAAGTCCCAGGACTACCACTTTTAAAGGAGAAGGTACAAACCCCTCGGTTCTATGAACTGGAGATTTTTAGTAAGAAGTCAATATATTTGTTGTTAGGCACATTTTATGTTAGGCTGTCTCCCTGCACAGGATGCAGGCGCCTTGAGAATGGAAGTCATATCCCTCTATAGTGCGTCCCTCTTCTTTCTGCTTTGCAGTTTGCTGCTCCACTTGTTCAACCCCACCTAGTAATAACCTATACTTCCCTTGTTCCTGTTTTCCCATCTGGAAAACAGACAAAAGGCAACCAAACAACGCAAAGGTCTCAACAAATAAGGGATATCCAAAACCAGAGATGGCCAGAACTTCTGTACCCCTGATGAAATAGTCCTCATACAAAACCTGATAATCAAATTCCTTAATGCTAGGAATCACAGTGAAAAATAGTATCTGAACTGACTTCTGTCAGATGAGTGAGAACTAAGGTTAATTCAGTGTATCTGAAGCATAGAAAGTGAGGGCAAAAGTGGCACAAGATGGGGCTAGAGAAGCAGAGAGGATTCTAGACCACGCAGAGTCTTAAAGGCCAACAGTGTGTTTTCTATTCTCAAAACAATGTTTGTGAGCGATGTTTATGAGCACCGTTCCAACTTGCTTTGAAGGTTTCTTGTGTGAAGAGTGGATGGGAAGGAAACAAGACATATGGACACTAGTTAGGACCTAATCGCAACAGACAGGCAAGTTCAGTATTAGGAAGTTGAGGAAGAGCTGGCTGACAGATTCCAAAGAAATTCAGGAGATGAACTGAAGCGGGCTTAATGGGGTAGGAGATGGAGGAAAGGAAGGTCTTAGGGAATTCAAGGGTTTACTGCACACATGAGCAAAGTCTCAAAATTAATCATTTGAACGTACAGAGGCGGATCTCCCAAATGACACCGGTTAGGAAGCAACGGTACGCCCTTTAGAATTCCTAGAGACAACACAAATCAACTGTTTCGATGGAAAATTCGGCGGGACTCTTGATTTCCATGGGAATACAGAGAAAAGAGACACTGATCTGGCTTGCAGGTATATTTAGGAAGTTGTTAGCCGGACATCACCTACTAGTATCATGTAAGTAGGCCGTCCGAAGTAGGAAGCTTAGGGGAAAAACCTGGAGGAAAACTTAAAAGCTGAAGCCACACCTCTACACTACACCACCTTTCACAATTTCTTCTCAGATAAGCATCATCCCCATCAGTGAAGAAACTCGTACCTCATAATAGGAAAAACAGGCCTAAAGATTCAATGTGTGTCTTGGGGGGTCCCATCTATGCGATATCTTCCTGGGACCAGAAAAGGCCCCAGGAAGATCAATCTCTGCACCCCTGAAAGCTTACCACCAAGGAAAATGACTAGGTCCATAGATTTCCTCCCTCAAACCAGCTTACCTCACACATAGATCATTAGCAACTCCGCCCTTACTCACATTATCACAGTCACAAGAGTGGTTAGGGAGAAAAGCACTGACCAGGGGAACTAAAACAGAGGCAATCCAGGCCAAGCTGGGCTGGTGGCAGATATCTGCTCCTTACGCTCGGGTGCATAATGCGACTCACCACAGTGCCTTTTTCATAGACCCTTTTGAACGTTTCTCCACAGAATCCAACAGCTCAAGTTAGCTCATGACGCTTCAAGGTCAACAGTCGTCAAGAGAAAAACATGCAATATGTCTTACAATGTTGGATTCCTTACAAACAGGACAAGGAGATAACCATGTAGACAAAACCAGAGCATTTGAAAACATCTGTATTCTACAAACACACCAGCGAATGCTATAAATAAGGTACTATGACATAAAACAAAATGAAAACTAGATGTGAGACTGTTCTCTTCAGTGTACAGACTTCATGGCAGTTGCTGCACACTATCTAGCTACTTAGATCTTTAACTCTCTGTTCTGTTAATACCAAATGAGGCCCAAGTGTGTCAACCTGTTTCCCACAGAAACCAAAAAGTCTACATGCATCTCTTTTCTCCTGTGCCCTTTTCACCTTACCTGCTCCCAATTCTCCACCAACGTCCTCCTCTTTCTCTAATTATTCTCCTCTTCATTTTGCTTGGCCTTGCCCCCAAGCATGCAAGACAGAGAGTCCTAGAGGTCCAAGATTCTAGAGTGGCTGTTTGCAAGGCGGAGGAGATTACAGTAACTGCCACACTGTATATACTTCTGTGCAAAGAAAAAGGGACAGTGTTCAGAATGTCTCTCACATATAACAAGAGCTGGAGATGGCAGGATACCTGTGTGGCCCAAGGAACTAGAGCTAGCAAATTACGGGCCAAACAATTGCAACCAAAGGCTGGAAGAGGAAAGGTCTGCAACCAGCTCTGTCTCCTAGCTCTCTGGTATTTGCTGCCAACGGGCAGAGTCTATTTCGTGAGGCATCAAGCACTGAAAAGAAGACTCCTGCTGCTGGAAGTTGACAGGAAGTAACGTCCAATGCAAGATCAAGGCTTGTCCTCGAAGCAATGCCCATAATGGAAGAAGAAAAAACAAGAGAAAGCGGAAGAGAAATGTTAAGTCGCAAGTCCAACCTGGCCCCCAGCCTAGCCCAGCCCAAGGAAGGTAGGAGTCAAGGAGAAGAAACTAAAAGAGAAGAGCCTTGGACCACAACATTCTCCACAAGGTACACTCAACAAACTTCACCCTACTCTTGAACCAAGTTACAAAGAGAGCTTCTTAATCCCTACTTTGGCTCCTTAAAAGCTGCTATCAGTTCACTCATTAGACACATATGATTTCAGAACAACTGTAATAGTTCAAACTAGATGGCTCTTTCCTTCCTAAGGATTATTAATTAAATAAGATCTATATAGCTCTAAGTATATGATACATAAAATAGAATACTCTGTAGAATGTAAGTAACTCTTAGTTCAGTGTATTAATGAACGTCTGTAAGAAATGCTGCAATGATTTCCCTAATGGAAGAGCCTGGGGGAGGTAAATCTGTCTTCTAGGATTTCCTCCCCAGAGCTCAGAAACTCAGGTGTTGTTTTAGCTCTCCTACACTCTCTTCACCCAAGCCCGCCTTCCTGTTGGGGATCGGACCTCCCTATTGGCTCTCTCATACCTTTCAACTGCCTGCTTTGTGACATCACTCTCCTACCAAACCTACTACCACTTGGTAGAGTCTTGGGGTTTCCGTGGAGCTGTTTGGACCAGTAACCAGTGACCTCTGTACTGGACACGTGCGCCGTTCAGCTGCAGCCACTCAGACATCCTCTAGTGTTGTCTCCTCATCCCTTGTACCTGCAGTGGATGCTTCCTCTTCTCTGACCATGTCAGGTAAGAAAAGAAACTTTGGAAAGTTTTGCGTTCGATTTCTTTTGCCCCTAAATTGAGTAGGAGATTCAAAATAGCATGGAATAATGAGGGAAAGTATTGAACTACAAGTCTGGAGACCTAATTTCACTTTTGACTTTGACGTTTACTATCTGTGTGACTTTGGACAAATCACTGGCTGTCTCACAAAGCCTGTTGCTTTCCTTAACTGTTACGTTAGGATACCACATTGGGTTGATCACTCTGATCCCCTTCTTTTCCAGTACTGAGCCTTAAAGGGTACCCATGTAGAAAACGAAATCAGACACTTCTCAAGAGTGTTTCAACAGAAACATAGAAAAGCCAGGGGACATAGAAAACTAGCAATATATACCAAGATGTTTCATCTCTAATGGTCTCCCTCCACTAGGATTTCGACTAGTTGAAAAGAGAGAATAGGGAGAGAGGATGGAGAGTACTGGGCTCTACAGGGAGGCACAGAGTCGAGCGTAAGGAAGTTTAGGATGGTTTTCATTAGCACAGGCCAACAGGCACCAAGAGATGGGAGAAAATGTAAGAATGAAGAGGGAAAGCATAGAGGAGCTCTCAAGAAAAACGGAGTTTGCAATGGAATGCTGATGGGAACCAAAGATTTTCAATTAAAGCAGAAACAGCACAGAGGGAAACCTGCTCAGAGCGGGGCAAAACCAAGTTGATGGTAGCAAACCCTTACATTAACAGACTAAGAAGGAAAGTAAGGCCAGAACAGGGGATCACCAGGAAAGGCAGCTTATCAGAAAAGTCATACTCCATTTTCTTTCTTTTATTGCCTCTCTGAATACAGTTGGCCACTTGACAGTTTTGAATATAAACGTTTTAGAAACACGTTTTAGAAATGATGCCTCCTATAAACAAGCAACCACAGTGGTTATCTAGGGGGCTGCTTTTCAGTGTTTTATTCTTTCTAATTTTTAAACTAGGTAGACATTTCGCCAATTCAACATTTTAAGTGATATCTTCTAAATTGAATCAGAAGGACTATTTTCCTTTGTGTGATATGTAGGTTCTAAGGCAAGGCTGCTGTTCATTTTTACAGTTATTTCCTTCCTAACACAGAGAGCACATTGATCAACAGCCATCGTTCGCTTGTAGATCTTAGCTACCGAAGAAGAAGAAGAAGAAGAAGAAAAAGTCAAGCCCCACATCTCTAATTCCCCCCCACTTAGGGAATTCCCTGGCGGTCCAGTGCTTAGGACTCGGTGCTTTCACGGCCAGGGCCACGCGGCGCGGCCAAAGAAACAAAACAAACAAACATCCACGTTTATCGAAAACCATATTGTGGAGTCCTGTGGATTTTCTTACATTTGAAAATCTTTTTTAATTGGATTCTAGGCATGATGGTTTTTTGAGGTTTTGGGATGCCATCTTCTTGGATGCTGAAGATGATTCTAATCTAAGTTCTAGGATAAATCCAAAAACCTTCCTGATACATTTTAAGCTTCCTTTCTGCTTATTATATAAGCTATATTCATTGAAATATATTATTTCTCCTAGGCTTAATACCTCTTACTTGCTGGGTAAAAATATGAAGGAGCACAATAATGAAACTCTTTTACACTTATTATTTTGCCGTCTGCTTCGTACCGGTTTTCATTGAAATACTTGTCTATATGTGTTGTGGCTACCTATACATGCACATTTATTGCATTCTGTTGCTTGTTATGCATTTTTTACTGACATACCTTCTCTGTCTGTATGCATTGGCTAGGAATTCATTCACCTCTATCACCTCCATCGTGTTTTCTGGTTAATAGTATTCACTAAAATAGAGTGGGCAAAATTCACTTTCATAATATTGCATGGATAGTACAGAATGCCATTTGTTAGTAAATTCATTAGGCTTCGATACTTGCCACATACCCCAGTTTTCATTAATATCTATGGATTTCTTTTTCGTTAACGTAATATGCTTGTCATGATTTTTCTTTGTCTTTCTAGAACTTATTGTATCTTCCTCCATATAAACCATACGCAATAGATCAGCTTATTCATCTATTAATTATTACTGCTATTATTATTGGTGGTGGTGTTATAACCACTTTATAGATGAGTAATCTGAAGGAATCAGATAACTTTTCCCTTTCCAAAAGCACTTAAGAAATCCACTTTCGGGTAATCATTTTGAGGTAGGATGAGAAACCAGGCTTGAAGAGGGCAAAAATGACTCTTTCAATTCACCAGTTGGACTGAGCTGTACGTCACCTCTAGGTAATAGCGTGGGAACTGCACAAGCAAAGGGAGACACTGAAGACGACAATGGTAATAGCCGTACTGTTTTCTAATGGACCAAAAAAATGCCTATATTATAAGTTCTGTTTCTCCTGCTTTCTGGCAGTATCATGCTCAGAGTGGAGTCCTGGCAAGGAAGTCAGGATACTTAGGTTCTGAAACCTGGTAATGATACTAACATAATGAGAGAACTTGAACAAGTCAACCCGACCTCTCTGAGCCTCAGTTTCCTTACTCACGAAATGAGACTGAGAACATCGAAGTTCTCTAAGGGCCTCCTAGTTCTAAAATGCTTCCAGTCTAGGAAATAGCATAGAAGTCAATACGAGTGCAGGCTGAAGGGAAAGACAGGGCAGGGAGAAGGTTGCTTCCAGCCTAGAGAACAATCTCTGAACCACACCACTTGGCTCTTCTGCCCGTCTGTGCCCAAGATTGGGAGCACAGGCAGTTAATAGAGAAGAGTGGAAAACTGCTCAGTCCTTACAGCCATCATTAACTGTCTGATTTTGGGTTTCTCAGGAAGTAGTGATAGTAGAGGTGTCCTGATAGCAAGAACCTTCAGATGATGCCGTTCCTCAAACGTAGTGAGAATTTCTCAACCTCCCTGAGTTTGTCATGACCCTCTTGTTCTTACAGAAAATTTCCAACATCCATCTCTACGTGGAACTCTAAATTCTCTGCAGCATTCTCCTCCTGTGGTGAGCAATGCAACTTCCCTAACACGAAGTGTCTGCAACTTCTCCAGAGTCTCTGCCCCTGCCGTCAGTTCGGCATCGGCTACTGGTACCCCTTTCCAGACACTCATGGGTAGTGCCTACCTTTACCAACATTCTAGCACGACTATGTTATCTGGAGTTACGGACCACAGCCAGATCTCCACTTCAGCTGCTTCCTATCCAGGTGTTCTTGAGTGGGACATCACAGCAAGCACTGAAAAGAATTCTTCTTCACTCGGAGACTTTACTCTGGCACTCACTGACCGCCACACAGCTGCCTCCTCCATGTTTCTGGCAGCCCAGTATGATAAAACTTCAGACGCCAAGAACATGGTCCCTCTACATCCATCGCTTTCTGCCAGCCTTGCTCAGGGAACACCATCTCAGATTCCAAATCAGGGGCAGAGCCGCCTGTCACTTCCCTGCCAGGAAGGAAGCCAGGTATATTACTATAACCAAGGCACACTGGGGTCTTTACTGTATGGAGAACTTGGCTCCTGCCCGCAATCCTACGGCTCGGCGTCATACACAGGAAGTCGGGCCTCTGGGCAACCAGAAATGGGAATGGGACTGAAGGAGATTCAGCCCACAAATATCCGACCACCAGCTTCCACCTCTGCAGTCTGCCACCCTGTGCCTGCTCAACGCATCACAGAAACAAGTTTTCAAGGTGAGTATAACAAACGCCAGAGAAAGTTGAAGAATGAGGTCGGCATTCAAAAATGGGGTCAAATCGACAGCTGGGAAGGGGTGTAGAGGCAGGTAGAATTTAGATCCTGAGCCTTTAATAACCACTACCTTCGCTCAGTGCCCTCTGTTTTTAGACTCTACATGAGAACACCTAGGGCTTCCCTGGTGGCGCCGTGGTTAAGAATCCGCCTGCCAATGCAATGCGGGGGACACGGGTTCGAGCCCTGGTCTGCGAAGATCCCACATGCCGTGCAGCAACTAAGCGCATGTGCCACAACGACGGAGCCTGCATTCTAGAGCCCGTGAGCCTCAGCTACCGAAGCCCACGTGCCTACAGCCCATGCTCCGCAACAAGAGAAGCCACCGCGATGAGAAGCCCGCACACCGCAACCAAGAGTAGCCCCCGCTAGCCGCCAACTAGAGAAAGCCCGTGCACAGCAATGAGAGACCCAGTGCAGCCAAAAAAATAAATACGCAGAATAAATAAGTTCAAACAGTAAATAAATACATAAACATAAATTACAAAAAGAAGAACACCTAATGCAGGTGGGAAGGTGGGAGGGCCACTGTAGAGGTCATCTATGCTACATGTACAAGAACCCCGAGAGCACACCAATCGGTACCACACTTTTCACTGCTGTAGCCGATCGTTCCCCCTGTACTGCCACACTGTAGCACTCCCTTCCCTCATCTACTGCTATAGTCTCTTTGGAAGGTGTTTCAGAACTCTTGTTATGAGAGTGCCAGTTGAACTGTCCTCACTTCCTTCATTTATACCAGGATTGAAGACCTTGTGGTCCGAGATCCTGTCCAGAGAGCAAGCAGGCTAAGACTCTGTCTTTGCTGATGTATTTCATCAGAAAGGGCTCTACCCCCTCTCCTAGTTCATGGTGTGACGTGTTCTTGGCCTCTCGGGAGAGTGGGGAGAATGGAAAGGACCCTATATGAGAATATGCTAGGCTTTGTAAAACATTTCAGGTTTTTAAAAATAAGACTCATTTTGTATTGGACTTATAACAGTCCTATGAAATACAAAGCGAGCCGAGAATCAGTGACAGGAAAGGCTCACCAGTAAGAATTACAACAGTCACCGCTTACCTCGTAGCATAGGGCACTGTCCATGATCCTTAAGAAGAGTTAGTAGAAATGCCTTGCCCATCTTGCCCCTGAACCCCTTGAAAGGTACATGACTGCTGTGTTGGTGTTTAGGGGGAGCATCTCACTTACCAGGGACTGACTTCTCCCTTGATCCCTTTGTAGGGATGGAGACCTCCCCCCTGGTGATGAAAAATTCCCTGGGATTGCAACCTCCAAGCCAGACGTTTTGTGTGACACAAAGTCAAGAACTCCCCAAGTCCTGCAGTAGCAGAAACAGCCACATACTTGAGAGTAACCCACCATCTGAACTTGGGGACATTTCAGTGACAGCTCCAGTCCAGAGTGCCAGGCGTCTCCTGGCCCTGCCTCCAGCTCCAAGCCAGGGACAAATAGAGAGTAAGCACGTGGATGATATCAAAACCAAGCTTTCAAAGCCTCTGGATGCCTACCAGATCCCAACAGAGAACCAAGATCCTCCACTACTCCCTTTAGGAATCCCTGATATTCACCAGCCGCTGGCCTGCACCGATCCCCTCAGCCAAGAGGAGCAGCCTGGTTCTGAAAATGCTGATCTGGGAGAGAACAGCCGGAGTCGTCAGGACCTAGGGACACTTGAAAATGGGACTGAACCTAGCAGTGGTCTTGCAGACATTACTACACTGGCGGAGGATATTCACCTTCCCCAGCTCTTTAATCCTTTGAAAGAGCTTGATCAATCCCAAGGTCCCAACGTGATCAAAGCTAAAGACACCAGAGCCATTAAGGTGAATCAGGTGCAGGAAAAGCCAAGTGTCATAAAGGTTCCCTCTGATCAACCCAGGAAGAACAAACAGAAAGCCTCTGAGCCTATCAGTGGCGCTCCCAAGGCCAAAATCCAGCCAAAGAAACCAGAGTGCCTGTTAGGGGGAGAAGTGGTTACCTGCCACGCTGCAGTCAGTGACAGGGCTCCTGTGAACACGGCCAAGCACTCTCAAGGCAAACCTCAGAAAGCTGCATCCAGAAAGATCAGCAAAACTAAGAGCCACGGGCAGGAAAAGACCAAAAGGACCAGAGGGAGAAACAAGGCTGAAGAGAACAAGCAGTCAGGGAACAAAGTCAAGGCAGAAGAGAAGCCAGCAATCCCCCACACGAAGCGAAAGGAACACCAAACTGAGCTTCTCCAACAGAGCTTTCAAAAGCCTCGAACCTCCCTTGGCGTGCGCATGCTGGAGTCTGTGAAGGTTCTTCATGCGCTGGGGAAGAAGAATGAGACGAAAACTGGGCTCTCTTCCTGTCGGCTCTTGGGAAAGTCAAGCAACCCCAAAGACCCCCAGCCACCCCCAGCTATCCAGCCATGGCGGCATACCCCACGTGAGGGGAAGGGTCCTGAGAAAACGCAAGTCCAAGCCCAGAAACCAGACAGCAGTGCTGAAACAGAGTGTCCATCTCCAGCCCAGTATGAGCGGCCTCCTCCTGGGAAGGTCAAGTTGATACCTCTGCCTTTTTCTGCCTGGGACAAGCCTCAAGCTCGACCCGCTCCTCGGAGGCCACAGTCTCTGGCCTCACATCGGCCTGCTGGGGCTTACCGTGCCCAGCCTGGTTCTACTGACTCAGCTCAACCTGCTGCAGTCAATTCATCCCAGCCAGCTCCTGCCTCTTTGCCAGGCCCCGCCAAACCAGCTCAGCCAACTGTGACCAACCCAACCCAACCGGCTTGGACCAACCACACCCAGCCTCGTGTCCCTCAGTCTGCTGCTCCTAGGCCTGCACCCTCCAAAACTTCATCTGGCCCTCCTCTCCAGCGGGAGCCTGTTCCCCCTGCTGTGAATAAGCGCCAGGCCCCACCCAAGCTCCAAACCCAATTTCTACTCCAAGACTTCAGCAAGCAACGAGTTCCATGGAGGGAACCCAACGTGCCTGAGCCAGTCATGTCAAAGCCCATCGAACAAGAGCAGAGGCCAGAGCGAGAGGCCATGAAGAGGCGGGCTCAACAACAACGGGAGAATGCTGCCAGATACACCTCTTCGGGCAAGCTGCAATTTTTCACCGAGAGGGAAAACGAAATGGAAATTGCCGACTACTACGGATACGTCAAGTGAGAGCTGCTAGGATTCTTGGTGCCACCTTGGCTACCAGCTGTTCTTCCATACACAGGTAAGACAGGTATAGAACTGAATAAGTAAATGGAATACAATTAATAGACGAGTAACAAACCTTTCGAATTTTCAGATGCTGCTAACTGGGGCGTGAGAAAGGAAGGACTGAAAGTTGGATGGGAGAATGAAGGAAAGGGGTAAAAACTGAGCAAAGAGGAAGGAACTTGGCCCAGGGCTAGGAAGGCCAAAAGAGACGTATGGATTTAGGAAAGGAAGCAGGAGTGAGGATGAAATGGCAGAAGTAAAAAGCAGGGTCAGAGGTCTGGGTTGAAAGAACACAATTGGAGTAGAGTTGAAGGTGACAGAAGAGGAGTCTAGGTTTACTAGGAGAAATAGAAAAAGTCTCTCGGGGACGCTGGCCTTAAGTCTCACAACCACCAGATAGGTATTTCAGAAAACAAGAGGTTCAGGACACATCTCTGAAAGGTCTGAGTCGCCTTATTCAGGTGTGACTGTAGTGGGGGAATAGGGAAATCTACCAGAGAAGTGGCTAGGGCTCAGAGTTATCCTAGGGGCAGCTGACGACAGGGGCAGAGCCAAGGGAACTGCTGGATCAGGAGGCCCACGAACAAATCAGGGGCATAGCCGCCTGTCACTTCCCTGCCAGGAAGGAAGCCAGGTATATTACTATAACCAAGGCACACTGGGGTCTTTACTGTATGGAGAACTTGGCTCCTGCCCGCAATCCTACGGCTCGGCGTCACACACAGGAAGTAGGGCCTCTGGGCAACCAGAAATGGGAATGGGACTGAAGGAGATTCAGCCCACAAATATCCGACCACCAGCTTCCACCTCTGCAATCTGCCACCCTGTGTCTGCTCAACGCATCACAGAAACAAGTTTTCAAGGTGAGTATACAGACGGCAGAGAAAAGTTGAACAATGAGGTCAGCATTCAAAAATGGGGTCAAATCGACAGCTGGGAAGGGGTGTAGAGACAGGTAGAATTTAGATCCTGAGCCTTTAATAACCACTACCTTCTCTCAGTGCTCTCTGTTTTTAGACTCTATATGAGAACACCTAGGGCTTCCCTGGTGGCGCCTGCCAATGCAGGGGACACGGGTTCGAGCCCTGGTCTGCGAAGATCCCACATGCCGTGCAGCAACTAAGCGCATGTGCCACAACGACGGAGCCTGCATTCTAGAGCCCGTGAGCCTCAACTACCGAAGCCCACGTGCCTACAGCCCATGCTCCGCAACAAGAGAAGCCACCGCGATGAGATGCCCGCACACCGCAACCAAGAGTAGCCCCCGCTAGCCGCCAACTAGAGAAAGCCCGTGCACAGCAATGAGAGACCCAGTGCGGCCAAAAAAATAAATACGTAGAATAAATAAGTTCAAACAGTAAATAAATACATAAACATAAATTACAAAAAAAAAGAACACCTAATGCAGGTGGGAAGGTGGGAGGGCCACTGTAGAGGTCATCTATGCTACATGTACAAGAACCCCGAGAGCACACCAATCGGTACCACACTTTTCACTGCTGTAGCCGATCATTCCCCCGGTACTGCCACACTGTAGCACTCCCTTCCCTCATCTACTGCTATAGTCTCTTTGGAAGGTGTTTCAGAACTCTTGTTATGAGAGTGCCAGTTGAACTGTCCTCACTTCCTTCATTTACACCAGGAGTGAAGACCTTGTGGTCCGAGATCCTGTCCAGAGAGCAAGCAGGCTAAGACTCTGTCTTTGTTGATGTATTTCATCAGAAAGGGCTCTACCCCCTCTCCTAGTTCATGGTGTGAAGTGTTCTTGGCCTCTCGGGAAAGTGGGGAGAATGGAAAGGACCCTATATGAGAATGCTAGGCTCTGTAAAACATTTCAGGTTTTTAAAAATAAGACTCATTTTGTATTGGACTGACAACAGTCCTATGAAATACAAAGAAAGCCGAGAATCAGTGACAGGAAAGGATCACCAGTAAGAACTACAACAGTCACCGCTTACCTCGTAGCACAGGGCACTGTCCGTGATCCTTAAGAAGAGTTAGTAGAAATGCCTTGCCCATCTTGCCCCTGAACCCCTTGAAAGGTACACGACTGCTGTGTTGGTGTTTAGCGGGAGCATCTCACTTACCAGGGACTGACTTCTCCCTTGATTCCTCTGTAGTGATGGAGACTTCCCCGCTGATGAAAAATTCCCTGGGATTGCAACCTCCAAGCCAGACAGCTTTCCTATGGAATGACAGAGAACTTGTCAAGGTGAAACACCAGTCTGCGGGAGAAAGGGAAGAAGAGAATGATGGAAATCGTTTCTGGGAAACTATTTTTACATTATGTGTTGTTTGTTCCCGGTAAATAAACTGAAATCTTCTTAACAGTAAAACAAAATCGAAACCACTAAAGCCAATAATACAGGAGTATAACGTTCGAAAAAAATTTCTTTGGCTGCGCAGCATGTGGGATCTTAGCTCCCCAACCAGGGATTGAACCCACGCCTGCTGCATTGCAAGCGCAGAGTCTTCACCACGGGACCACCGGGGAAGTCCCAGGACTATCACTTTTAAAGGAGAAGGTACAAACCCCTCGGTTCTATGAACTGGAGATTTTTAGTAAGAAGTCAATATATTTGTTGTTAGGCACATTTTATGTTAGGCTGTCTCCCTGCACAGGATGCAGGCGCCTTGAGAATGGAAGTCATATCCCTCTATAGTACGTCCCTCTTCTTTCTGCTTTGCAGTTTGCTGCTCCACTTGTTCAACCCCACCTAGTAATAACCTATACTTCCCTTGTTCCTGTTTTCCCATCTGGAAAACAGACAAAAGGCCACCAAACAACGCAAAGGTCTCAACAAATAAGGGATATCCAAAACCAGAGATGGCCAGAACTTCTGTACCCCTGATGAAATAGTCCTCATACAAAACCTGATAATCAAATTCCTTAATGCTAGGAATCACAGTGAAAAATAGTATCTGAACTGACTTCTGTCAGATGAGTGAGAACTAAGGTTAATTCAGTGTATCTGAAGCATAGAAAGTGAGGGCAAAAGTGGCACAAGATGGGACTAGAGAAGCAGAGAGGATTCTAGACCACGCAGAGTCTTAAAGGCCAACAGTGTGTTTTCTATTCTCAAAACAATGTTTGTGAGCGATGTTTATGAGCAACGTTCCAACTTGCTTTGAAGGTTTCTTGTGTGAAGAGTGGATTGGAAGGAAACAAGATATATGGACACTAGTTAGGACCTAATCGCAACAGACAGGCAAGTTCAGTATTAGGAAGTTGAGGAAGAGCTGGCTGACAGATTCCAAAGAAATTCAGGAGATGAACTGAAGCGGGCTTAATGGGGTAGGAGATGGAGGAAAGGAAGGTCTTAGGGAATTCAAGGGTTTACTGCACACATGAGCAAAGTCTCAAAATTAATCATTTGAACGTACAGAGGCGGATCTCCCAAATGACACCGGTTAGGAAGCAACGGTACGCCCTTTAGAATTCCTAGAGACAACACAAATCAACTGTTTCGATGGAAAATTCGGCGGGACTCTTGATTTCCATGGGAATACAGAGAAAAGAGACACTGATCTGGCTTGCAGGTATATTTAGGAAGTTGTTAGCCGGACATCACCTACTAGTATCATGTAAGTAGGCCGTCCGAAGTAGGAAGCTTAGGGGAAAAACCTGGAGGAAAACTTAAAAGCTGAAGCCACACCTCTACACTACACCACCTTTCACAATTTCTTCTCAGATAAGCATCATCCCCATCAGTGAAGAAACTCGTACCTCATAATAGGAAAAACAGGCCTAAAGATTCAATGTGTGTCTTGGGGGGTCCCATCTATGCGATATCTTCCTGGGACCAGAAAAGGCCCCAGGAAGATCAATCTCTGCACCCCTGAAAGCTTACCACCAAGGAAAATGACTAGGTCCATAGATTTCCTCCCTCAAACCAGCTTACCTCACACATAGATCATTAGCAACTCCGCCCTTACTCACATTATCACAGTCACAAGAGTGGTTAGGGAGAAAAGCACTGACCAGGGGAACTAAAACAGAGGCAATCCAGGCCAAGCTGGGCTGGTGGCAGATATCTGCTCCTTACGCTCGGGTGCATAATGCGACTCACCACAGTGCCTTTTTCATAGACCCTTTTGAACGTTTCTCCACAGAATCCAACAGCTCAAGTTAGCTCATGACGCTTCAAGGTCAACAGTCGTCAAGAGAAAAACATGCAATATGTCTTACAATGTTGGATTCCTTACAAACAGGACAAGGAGATAACCATGTAGACAAAACCAGAGCATTTGAAAACATCTGTATTCTACAAACACACCAGTGAATGCTATAAATAAGGTACTATGACATAAAACAAAATGAAAACTAGATGTGAGACTGTTCTCTTCAGTGTACAGACTTCATGGCAGTTGCTGCACACTATCTAGCTACTTAGATCTTTAACTCTCTGTTCTGTTAATACCAAATGAGGCCCAAGTGTGTCAACCTGTTTCCCACAGAAACCAAAAAGTCTACATGCATCTCTTTTCTCCTGTGCCCTTTTCACCTTACCTGCTCCCAATTCTCCACCAACGTCCTCCTCTTTCTCTAATTATTCTCCTCTTCATTTTGCTTGGCCTTGCCCCCAAGCATGCAAGACAGAGAGTCCTAGAGGTCCAAGATTCTAGAGTGGCTGTTTGCAAGGCGGAGGAGATTACAGTAACTGCCACACTGTATATACTTCTGTGCAAAGAAAAAGGGACAGTGTTCAGAATGTCTCTCACATATAACAAGAGCTGGAGATGGCAGGATACCTGTGTGGCCCAAGGAACTAGAGCTAGCAAATTACGGGCCAAACAATTGCAACCAAAGGCTGGAAGAGGAAAGGTCTGCAACCAGCTCTGTCTCCTAGCTCTCTGGTATTTGCTGCCAACGGGCAGAGTCTATTTCGTGAGGCATCAAGCACTGAAAAGAAGACTCCTGCTGCTGGAAGTTGACAGGAAGTAACGTCCAATGCAAGATCAAGGCTTGTCCTCGAAGCAATGCCCATAATGGAAGAAAAAAAAACAAGAGAAAGCGGAAGAGAAATGTTAAGTCGCAAGTCCAACCTGGCCCCCAGCCTAGCCCAGCCCAAGGAAGGTAGGAGTCAAGGAGAAGAAACTAAAAGAGAAGAGCCTTGGACCACAACATTCTCCACAAGGTACACTCAACAAACTTCACCCTACTCTTGAACCAAGTTACAAAGAGAGCTTCTTAATCCCTACTTTGGCTCCTTAAAAGCTGCTATCAGTTCACTCATTAGACACATATGATTTCAGAACAACTGTAATAGTTCAAACTAGATGGCTCTTTCCTTCCTAAGGATTATTAATTAAATAAGATCTATATAGCTCTAAGTATATGATACATAAAATAGAATACTCTGTAGAATGTAAGTAACTCTTAGTTCAGTGTATTAATGAACGTCTGTAAGAAATGCTGCAATGATTTCCCTAATGGAAGAGCCTGGGGGAGGTAAATCTGTCTTCTAGGATTTCCTCCCCAGAGCTCAGAAACTCAGGTGTTGTTTTAGCTCTCCTACACTCTCTTCACCCAAGCCCGCCTTCCTGTTGGGGATCGGACCTCCCTATTGGCTCTCTCATACCTTTCAACTGCCTGCTTTGTGACATCACTCTCCTACCAAACCTACTACCACTTGGTAGAGTCTTGGGGTTTCCGTGGAGCTGTTTGGACCAGTAACCAGTGACCTCTGTACTGGACACGTGCGCCGTTCAGCTGCAGCCACTCAGACATCCTCTAGTGTTGTCTCCTCATCCCTTGTACCTGCAGTGGATGCTTCCTCTTCTCTGACCATGTCAGGTAAGAAAAGAAACTTTGGAAAGTTTTGCGTTCGATTTCTTTTGCCCCTAAATTGAGTAGGAGATTCAAAATAGCATGGAATAATGAGGGAAAGTATTGAACTACAAGTCTGGAGACCTAATTTCACTTTTGACTTTGACGTTTACTATCTGTGTGACTTTGGACAAATCACTGGCTGTCTCACAAAGCCTGTTGCTTTCCTTAACTGTTACGTTAGGATACCACATTGGGTTGATCACTCTGATCCCCTTCTTTTCCAGTACTGAGCCTTAAAGGGTACCCATGTAGAAAACGAAATCAGACACTTCTCAAGAGTGTTTCAACAGAAACATAGAAAAGCCAGGGGACATAGAAAACTAGCAATATATACCAAGATGTTTCATCTCTAATGGTCTCCCTCCACTAGGATTTCGACTAGTTGAAAAGAGAGAATAGGGAGAGAGGATGGAGAGTACTGGGCTCTACAGGGAGGCACAGAGTCGAGCGTAAGGAAGTTTAGGATGGTTTTCATTAGCACAGGCCAACAGGCACCAAGAGATGGGAGAAAATGTAAGAATGAAGAGGGAAAGCATAGAGGAGCTCTCAAGAAAAACGGAGTTTGCAATGGAATGCTGATGGGAACCAAAGATTTTCAATTAAAGCAGAAACAGCACAGAGGGAAACCTGCTCAGAGCGGGGCAAAACCAAGTTGATGGTAGCAAACCCTTACATTAACAGACTAAGAAGGAAAGTAAGGCCAGAACAGGGGATCACCAGGAAAGGCAGCTTATCAGAAAAGTCATACTCCATTTTCTTTCTTTTATTGCCTCTCTGAATACAGTTGGCCACTTGACAGTTTTGAATATAAACGTTTTAGAAACACGTTTTAGAAATGATGCCTCCTATAAACAAGCAACCACAGTGGTTATCTAGGGGGCTGCTTTTCAGTGTTTTATTCTTTCTAATTTTTAAACTAGGTAGACATTTCGCCAATTCAACATTTTAAGTGATATCTTCTAAATTGAATCAGAAGGACTATTTTCCTTTGTGTGATATGTAGGTTCTAAGGCAAGGCTGCTGTTCATTTTTACAGTTATTTCCTTCCTAACACAGAGAGCACATTGATCAACAGCCATCGTTCGCTTGTAGATCTTAGCTACCGAAGAAGAAGAAGAAGAAGAAGAAAAAGTCAAGCCCCACATCTCTAATTCCCCCCCACTTAGGGAATTCCCTGGCGGTCCAGTGCTTAGGACTCGGTGCTTTCACGGCCAGGGCCACGCGGCGCGGCCAAAGAAACAAAACAAACAAACATCCACGTTTATCGAAAACCATATTGTGGAGTCCTGTGGATTTTCTTACATTTGAAAATCTTTTTTAATTGGATTCTAGGCATGATGGTTTTTTGAGGTTTTGGGATGCCATCTTCTTGGATGCTGAAGATGATTCTAATCTAAGTTCTAGGATAAATCCAAAAACCTTCCTGATACATTTTAAGCTTCCTTTCTGCTTATTATATAAGCTATATTCATTGAAATATATTATTTCTCCTAGGCTTAATACCTCTTACTTGCTGGGTAAAAATATGAAGGAGCACAATAATGAAACTCTTTTACACTTATTATTTTGCTGTCTGCTTCGTACCGGTTTTCATTGAAATACTTGTCTATATGTGTTGTGGCTACCTATACATGCACATTTATTGCATTCTGTTGCTTGTTATGCATTTTTTACTGACATACCTTCTCTGTCTGTATGCATTGGCTAGGAATTCATTCACCTCTATCACCTCCATCGTGTTTTCTGGTTAATAGTATTCACTAAAATAGAGTGGGCAAAATTCACTTTCATAATATTGCATGGATAGTACAGAATGCCATTTGTTAGTAAATTCATTAGGCTTCGATACTTGCCACATACCCCAGTTTTCATTAATATCTATGGATTTCTTTTTCGTTAACGTAATATGCTTGTCATGATTTTTCTTTGTCTTTCTAGAACTTATTGTATCTTCCTCCATATAAACCATACGCAATAGATCAGCTTATTCATCTATTAATTATTACTGCTATTATTATTGGTGGTGGTGTTATAACCACTTTATAGATGAGTAATCTGAAGGAATCAGATAACTTTTCCCTTTCCAAAAGCACTTAAGAAATCCACTTTCGGGTAATCATTTTGAGGTAGGATGAGAAACCAGGCTTGAAGAGGGCAAAAATGACTCTTTCAATTCACCAGTTGGACTGAGCTGTACGTCACCTCTAGGTAATAGCGTGGGAACTGCACAAGCAAAGGGAGACACTGAAGACGACAATGGTAATAGCCGTACTGTTTTCTAATGGACAAAAAAAATGCCTATATTATAAGTTCTGTTTCTCCTGCTTTCTGGCAGTATCATGCTCAGAGTGGAGTCCTGGCAAGGAAGTCAGGATACTTAGGTTCTGAAACCTGGTAATGATACTAACATAATGAGAGAACTTGAACAAGTCAACCCGACCTCTCTGAGCCTCAGTTTCCTTACTCACGAAATGAGACTGAGAACATCGAAGTTCTCTAAGGGCCTCCTAGTTCTAAAATGCTTCCAGTCTAGGAAATAGCATAGAAGTCAATACGAGTGCAGGCTGAAGGGAAAGACAGGGCAGGGAGAAGGTTGCTTCCAGCCTAGAGAACAATCTCTGAACCACACCACTTGGCTCTTCTGCCCGTCTGTGCCCAAGATTGGGAGCACAGGCAGTTAATAGAGAAGAGTGGAAAACTGCTCAGTCCTTACAGCCATCATTAACTGTCTGATTTTGGGTTTCTCAGGAAGTAGTGATAGTAGAGGTGTCCTGATAGCAAGAACCTTCAGATGATGCCGTTCCTCAAACGTAGTGAGAATTTCTCAACCTCCCTGAGTTTGTCATGACCCTCTTGTTCTTACAGAAAATTTCCAACATCCATCTCTACGTGGAACTCTAAATTCTCTGCAGCATTCTCCTCCTGTGGTGAGCAATGCAACTTCCCTAACACGAAGTGTCTGCAACTTCTCCAGAGTCTCTGCCCCTGCCGTCAGTTCGGCATCGGCTACTGGTACCCCTTTCCAGACACTCATGGGTAGTGCCTACCTTTACCAACATTCTAGCACGACTATGTTATCTGGAGTTACTGACCACAGCCAGATCTCCACTTCAGCTGCTTCCTATCCAGGTGTTCTTGAGTGGGACATCACAGCAAGCACTGAAAAGAATTCTTCTTCACTCGGAGACTTTACTCTGGCACTCACTGACCGCCACACAGCTGCCTCCTCCATGTTTCTGGCAGCCCAGTATGATAAAACTTCAGACGCCAAGAACATGGTCCCTCTACATCCATCGCTTTCTGCCAGCCTTGCTCAGGGAACACCATCTCAGATTCCAAATCAGGGGCAGAGCCGCCTGCCACTTCCCTGCCAGGAAGGAAGCCAGGTATATTACTATAACCAAGGCACACTGGGGTCTTTACTGTATGGAGAACTTGGCTCCTGCCCGCAATCCTACGGCTCGGCGTCATACACAGGAAGTCGGGCCTCTGGGCAACCAGAAATGGGAATGGGACTGAAGGAGATTCAGCCCACAAATATCCGACCACCAGCTTCCACCTCTGCAGTCTGCCACCCTGTGCCTGCTCAACGCATCACAGAAACAAGTTTTCAAGGTGAGTATAACAAACGCCAGAGAAAGTTGAAGAATGAGGTCGGCATTCAAAAATGGGGTCAAATCGACAGCTGGGAAGGGGTGTAGAGGCAGGTAGAATTTAGATCCTGAGCCTTTAATAACCACTACCTTCGCTCAGTGCCCTCTGTTTTTAGACTCTACATGAGAACACCTAGGGCTTCCCTGGTGGCGCCGTGGTTAAGAATCCGCCTGCCAATGCAATGCGGGGGACACGGGTTCGAGCCCTGGTCTGCGAAGATCCCACATGCCGTGCAGCAACTAAGCGCATGTGCCACAACGACGGAGCCTGCATTCTAGAGCCCGTGAGCCTCAGCTACCGAAGCCCACGTGCCTACAGCCCATGCTCCGCAACAAGAGAAGCCACCGCGATGAGAAGCCCGCACACCGCAACCAAGAGTAGCCCCCGCTAGCCGCCAACTAGAGAAAGCCCGTGCACAGCAATGAGAGACCCAGTGCAGCCAAAAAAATAAATACGCAGAATAAATAAGTTCAAACAGTAAATAAATACATAAACATAAATTACAAAAAGAAGAACACCTAATGCAGGTGGGAAGGTGGGAGGGCCACTGTAGAGGTCATCTATGCTACATGTACAAGAACCCCGAGAGCACACCAATCGGTACCACACTTTTCACTGCTGTAGCCGATCGTTCCCCCTGTACTGCCACACTGTAGCACTCCCTTCCCTCATCTACTGCTATAGTCTCTTTGGAAGGTGTTTCAGAACTCTTGTTATGAGAGTGCCAGTTGAACTGTCCTCACTTCCTTCATTTATACCAGGATTGAAGACCTTGTGGTCCGAGATCCTGTCCAGAGAGCAAGCAGGCTAAGACTCTGTCTTTGCTGATGTATTTCATCAGAAAGGGCTCTACCCCCTCTCCTAGTTCATGGTGTGACGTGTTCTTGGCCTCTCGGGAGAGTGGGGAGAATGGAAAGGACCGTATATGAGAATATGCTAGGCTTTGTAAAACATTTCAGGTTTTTAAAAATAAGACTCATTTTGTATTGGACTTATAACAGTCCTATGAAACACAAAGCGAGCCGAGAATCAGCGACAGGAAAGGCTCACCAGTAAGAATTACAACAGTCACCGCTTACCTCGTAGCATAGGGCACTGTCCATGATCCTTAAGAAGAGTTAGTAGAAATGCCTTGCCCATCTTGCCCCTGAACCCCTTGAAAGGTACATGACTGCTGTGTTGGTGTTTAGGGGGAGCATCTCACTTACCAGGGACTGACTTCTCCCTTGATCCCTTTGTAGGGATGGAGACCTCCCCCCTGGTGATGAAAAATTCCCTGGGATTGCAACCTCCAAGCCAGACGTTTTGTGTGACACAAAGTCAAGAACTCCCCAAGTCCTGCAGTAGCAGAAACAGCCACATACTTGAGAGTAACCCACCATCTGAACTTGGGGACATTTCAGTGACAGCTCCAGTCCAGAGTGCCAGGCGTCTCCTGGCCCTGCCTCCAGCTCCAAGCCAGGGACAAATAGAGAGTAAGCACGTGGATGATATCAAAACCAAGCTTTCAAAGCCTCTGGATGCCTACCAGATCCCAACAGAGAACCAAGATCCTCCACTACTCCCTTTAGGAATCCCTGATATTCACCAGCCGCTGGCCTGCACCGATCCCCTCAGCCAAGAGGAGCAGCCTGGTTCTGAAAATGCTGATCTGGGAGAGAACAGCCGGAGTCGTCAGGACCTAGGGACACTTGAAAATGGGACTGAACCTAGCAGTGGTCTTGCAGACATTACTACACTGGCGGAGGATATTCACCTTCCCCAGCTCTTTAATCCTTTGAAAGAGCTTGATCAATCCCAAGGTCCCAACGTGATCAAAGCTAAAGACACCAGAGCCATTAAGGTGAATCAGGTGCAGGAAAAGCCAAGTGTCATAAAGGTTCCCTCTGATCAACCCAGGAAGAACAAACAGAAAGCCTCTGAGCCTATCAGTGGCGCTCCCAAGGCCAAAATCCAGCCAAAGAAACCAGAGTGCCTGTTAGGGGGAGAAGTGGTTACCTGCCACGCTGCAGTCAGTGACAGGGCTCCTGTGAACACGGCCAAGCACTCTCAAGGCAAACCTCAGAAAGCTGCATCCAGAAAGATCAGCAAAACTAAGAGCCACGGGCAGGAAAAGACCAAAAGGACCAGAGGGAGAAACAAGGCTGAAGAGAACAAGCAGTCAGGGAACAAAGTCAAGGCAGAAGAGAAGCCAGCAATCCCCCACACGAAGCGAAAGGAACACCAAACTGAGCTTCTCCAACAGAGCTTTCAAAAGCCTCGAACCTCCCTTGGCGTGCGCATGCTGGAGTCTGTGAAGGTTCTTCATGCGCTGGGGAAGAAGAATGAGACGAAAACTGGGCTCTCTTCCTGTCGGCTCTTGGGAAAGTCAAGCAACCCCAAAGACCCCCAGCCACCCCCAGCTATCCAGCCATGGCGGCATACCCCACGTGAGGGGAAGGGTCCTGAGAAAACGCAAGTCCAAGCCCAGAAACCAGACAGCAGTGCTGAAACAGAGTGTCCATCTCCAGCCCAGTATGAGCGGCCTCCTCCTGGGAAGGTCAAGTTGATACCTCTGCCTTTTTCTGCCTGGGACAAGCCTCAAGCTCGACCCGCTCCTCGGAGGCCACAGTCTCTGGCCTCACATCGGCCTGCTGGGGCTTACCGTGCCCAGCCTGGTTCTACTGACTCAGCTCAACCTGCTGCAGTCAATTCATCCCAGCCAGCTCCTGCCTCTTTGCCAGGCCCCGCCAAACCAGCTCAGCCAACTGTGACCAACCCAACCCAACCGGCTTGGACCAACCACACCCAGCCTCGTGTCCCTCAGTCTGCTGCTCCTAGGCCTGCACCCTCCAAAACTTCATCTGGCCCTCCTCTCCAGCGGGAGCCTGTTCCCCCTGCTGTGAATAAGCGCCAGGCCCCACCCAAGCTCCAAACCCAATTTCTACTCCAAGACTTCAGCAAGCAACGAGTTCCATGGAGGGAACCCAACGTGCCTGAGCCAGTCATGTCAAAGCCCATCGAACAAGAGCAGAGGCCAGAGCGAGAGGCCATGAAGAGGCGGGCTCAACAACAACGGGAGAATGCTGCCAGATACACCTCTTCGGGCAAGCTGCAATTTTTCACCGAGAGGGAAAACGAAATGGAAATTGCCGACTACTACGGATACGTCAAGTGAGAGCTGCTAGGATTCTTGGTGCCACCTTGGCTACCAGCTGTTCTTCCATACACAGGTAAGACAGGTATAGAACTGAATAAGTAAATGGAATACAATTAATAGACGAGTAACAAACCTTTCGAATTTTCAGATGCTGCTAACTGGGGCGTGAGAAAGGAAGGACTGAAAGTTGGATGGGAGAATGAAGGAAAGGGGTAAAAACTGAGCAAAGAGGAAGGAACTTGGCCCAGGGCTAGGAAGGCCAAAAGAGACGTATGGATTTAGGAAAGGAAGCAGGAGTGAGGATGAAATGGCAGAAGTAAAAAGCAGGGTCAGAGGTCTGGGTTGAAAGAACACAATTGGAGTAGAGTTGAAGGTGACAGAAGAGGAGTCTAGGTTTACTAGGAGAAATAGAAAAAGTCTCTCGGGGACGCTGGCCTTAAGTCTCACAACCACCAGATAGGTATTTCAGAAAACAAGAGGTTCAGGACACATCTCTGAAAGGTCTGAGTCGCCTTATTCAGGTGTGACTGTAGTGGGGGAATAGGGAAATCTACCAGAGAAGTGGCTAGGGCTCAGAGTTATCCTAGGGGCAGCTGACGACAGGGGCAGAGCCAAGGGAACTGCTGGATCAGGAGGCCCACGAACAAATCAGGGGCATAGCCGCCTGTCACTTCCCTGCCAGGAAGGAAGCCAGGTATATTACTATAACCAAGGCACACTGGGGTCTTTACTGTATGGAGAACTTGGCTCCTGCCCGCAATCCTACGGCTCGGCGTCACACACAGGAAGTAGGGCCTCTGGGCAACCAGAAATGGGAATGGGACTGAAGGAGATTCAGCCCACAAATATCCGACCACCAGCTTCCACCTCTGCAATCTGCCACCCTGTGTCTGCTCAACGCATCACAGAAACAAGTTTTCAAGGTGAGTATACAGACGGCAGAGAAAAGTTGAACAATGAGGTCAGCATTGAAAAATGGGGTCAAATCGACAGCTGGGAAGGGGTGTAGAGACAGGTAGAATTTAGATCCTGAGCCTTTAATAACCACTACCTTCTCTCAGTGCTCTCTGTTTTTAGACTCTATATGAGAACACCTAGGGCTTCCCTGGTGGCGCCTGCCAATGCAGGGGACACGGGTTCGAGCCCTGGTCTGCGAAGATCCCACATGCCGTGCAGCAACTAAGCGCATGTGCCACAACGACGGAGCCTGCATTCTAGAGCCCGTGAGCCTCAACTACCGAAGCCCACGTGCCTACAGCCCATGCTCCGCAACAAGAGAAGCCACCGCGATGAGATGCCCGCACACCGCAACCAAGAGTAGCCCCCGCTAGCCGCCAACTAGAGAAAGCCCGTGCACAGCAATGAGAGACCCAGTGCAGCCAAAAAAATAAATACGTAGAATAAATAAGTTCAAACAGTAAATAAATACATAAACATAAATTACAAAAAAAAAGAACACCTAATGCAGGTGGGAAGGTGGGAGGGCCACTGTAGAGGTCATCTATGCTACATGTACAAGAACCCCGAGAGCACACCAATCGGTACCACACTTTTCACTGCTGTAGCCGATCATTCCCCCGGTACTGCCACACTGTAGCACTCCCTTCCCTCATCTACTGCTATAGTCTCTTTGGAAGGTGTTTCAGAACTCTTGTTATGAGAGTGCCAGTTGAACTGTCCTCACTTCCTTCATTTACACCAGGAGTGAAGACCTTGTGGTCCGAGATCCTGTCCAGAGAGCAAGCAGGCTAAGACTCTGTCTTTGTTGATGTATTTCATCAGAAAGGGCTCTACCCCCTCTCCTAGTTCATGGTGTGAAGTGTTCTTGGCCTCTCGGGAAAGTGGGGAGAATGGAAAGGACCCTATATGAGAATGCTAGGCTCTGTAAAACATTTCAGGTTTTTAAAAATAAGACTCATTTTGTATTGGACTGACAACAGTCCTATGAAATACAAAGAAAGCCGAGAATCAGTGACAGGAAAGGATCACCAGTAAGAACTACAACAGTCACCGCTTACCTCGTAGCACAGGGCACTGTCCGTGATCCTTAAGAAGAGTTAGTAGAAATGCCTTGCCCATCTTGCCCCTGAACCCCTTGAAAGGTACACGACTGCTGTGTTGGTGTTTAGCGGGAGCATCTCACTTACCAGGGACTGACTTCTCCCTTGATTCCTCTGTAGTGATGGAGACTTCCCCGCTGATGAAAAATTCCCTGGGATTGCAACCTCCAAGCCAGACAGCTTTCCTATGGAATGACAGAGAACTTGTCAAGGTGAAACACCAGTCTGCGGGAGAAAGGGAAGAAGAGAATGATGGAAATCGTTTCTGGGAAACTATTTTTACATTATGTGTTGTTTGTTCCCGGTAAATAAACTGAAATCTTCTTAACAGTAAAACAAAATCGAAACCACTAAAGCCAATAATACAGGAGTATAACGTTCGAAAAAAATTTCTTTGGCTGCGCAGCATGTGGGATCTTAGCTCCCCAACCAGGGATTGAACCCACGCCTGCTGCATTGCAAGCGCAGAGTCTTCACCACGGGACCACCGGGGAAGTCCCAGGACTATCACTTTTAAAGGAGAAGGTACAAACCCCTCGGTTCTATGAACTGGAGATTTTTAGTAAGAAGTCAATATATTTGTTGTTAGGCACATTTTATGTTAGGCTGTCTCCCTGCACAGGATGCAGGCGCCTTGAGAATGGAAGTCATATCCCTCTATAGTACGTCCCTCTTCTTTCTGCTTTGCAGTTTGCTGCTCCACTTGTTCAACCCCACCTAGTAATAACCTATACTTCCCTTGTTCCTGTTTTCCCATCTGGAAAACAGACAAAAGGCAACCAAACAACGCAAAGGTCTCAACAAATAAGGGATATCCAAAACCAGAGATGGCCAGAACTTCTGTACCCCTGATGAAATAGTCCTCATACAAAACCTGATAATCAAATTCCTTAATGCTAGGAATCACAGTGAAAAATAGTATCTGAACTGACTTCTGTCAGATGAGTGAGAACTAAGGTTAATTCAGTGTATCTGAAGCATAGAAAGTGAGGGCAAAAGTGGCACAAGATGGGACTAGAGAAGCAGAGAGGATTCTAGACCACGCAGAGTCTTAAAGGCCAACAGTGTGTTTTCTATTCTCAAAACAATGTTTGTGAGCGATGTTTATGAGCACCGTTCCAACTTGCTTTGAAGGTTTCTTGTGTGAAGAGTGGATTGGAAGGAAACAAGATATATGGACACTAGTTAGGACCTAATCGCAACAGACAGGCAAGTTCAGTATTAGGAAGTTGAGGAAGAGCTGGCTGACAGATTCCAAAGAAATTCAGGAGATGAACTGAAGCGGGCTTAATGGGGTAGGAGATGGAGGAAAGGAAGGTCTTAGGGAATTCAAGGGTTTACTGCACACATGAGCAAAGTCTCAAAATTAATCATTTGAACGTACAGAGGCGGATCTCCCAAATGACACCGGTTAGGAAGCAACGGTACGCCCTTTAGAATTCCTAGAGACAACACAAATCAACTGTTTCGATGGAAAATTCGGCGGGACTCTTGACTTCCATGGGAATACAGAGAAAAGAGACACTGATCTGGCTTGCAGGTATATTTAGGAAGTTGTTAGCCGGACATCACCTACTAGTATCATGTAAGTAGGCCGTCCGAAGTAGGAAGCTTAGGGGAAAAACCTGGAGGAAAACTTAAAAGCTGAAGCCACACCTCTACACTACACCACCTTTCACAATTTCTTCTCAGATAAGCATCATCCCCATCAGTGAAGAAACTCGTACCTCATAATAGGAAAAACAGGCCTAAAGATTCAATGTGTGTCTTGGGGGGTCCCATCTATGCGATATCTTCCTGGGACCAGAAAAGGCCCCAGGAAGATCAATCTCTGCACCCCTGAAAGCTTACCACCAAGGAAAATGACTAGGTCCATAGATTTCCTCCCTCAAACCAGCTTACCTCACACATAGATCATTAGCAACTCCGCCCTTACTCACATTATCACAGTCACAAGAGTGGTTAGGGAGAAAAGCACTGACCAGGGGAACTAAAACAGAGGCAATCCAGGCCAAGCTGGGCTGGTGGCAGATATCTGCTCCTTACGCTCGGGTGCATAATGCGACTCACCACAGTGCCTTTTTCATAGACCCTTTTGAACGTTTCTCCACAGAATCCAACAGCTCAAGTTAGCTCATGACGCTTCAAGGTCAACAGTCGTCAAGAGAAAAACATGCAATATGTCTTACAATGTTGGATTCCTTACAAACAGGACAAGGAGATAACCATGTAGACAAAACCAGAGCATTTGAAAACATCTGTATTCTACAAACACACCAGTGAATGCTATAAATAAGGTACTATGACATAAAACAAAATGAAAACTAGATGTGAGACTGTTCTCTTCAGTGTACAGACTTCATGGCAGTTGCTGCACACTATCTAGCTACTTAGATCTTTAACTCTCTGTTCTGTTAATACCAAATGAGGCCCAAGTGTGTCAACCTGTTTCCCACAGAAACCAAAAAGTCTACATGCATCTCTTTTCTCCTGTGCCCTTTTCACCTTACCTGCTCCCAATTCTCCACCAACGTCCTCCTCTTTCTCTAATTATTCTCCTCTTCATTTTGCTTGGCCTTGCCCCCAAGCATGCAAGACAGAGAGTCCTAGAGGTCCAAGATTCTAGAGTGGCTGTTTGCAAGGCGGAGGAGATTACAGTAACTGCCACACTGTATATACTTCTGTGCAAAGAAAAAGGGACAGTGTTCAGAATGTCTCTCACATATAACAAGAGCTGGAGATGGCAGGATACCTGTGTGGCCCAAGGAACTAGAGCTAGCAAATTACGGGCCAAACAATTGCAACCAAAGGCTGGAAGAGGAAAGGTCTGCAACCAGCTCTGTCTCCTAGCTCTCTGGTATTTGCTGCCAACGGGCAGAGTCTATTTCGTGAGGCATCAAGCACTGAAAAGAAGACTCCTGCTGCTGGAAGTTGACAGGAAGTAACGTCCAATGCAAGATCAAGGCTTGTCCTCGAAGCAATGCCCATAATGGAAGAAAAAAAAACAAAGAGAAAGCGGAAGAGAAATGTTAAGTCGCAAGTCCAACCTGGCCCCCAGCCTAGCCCAGCCCAAGGAAGGTAGGAGTCAAGGAGAAGAAACTAAAAGAGAAGAGCCTTGGACCACAACATTCTCCACAAGGTACACTCAAGAAACTTCACCCTACTCTTGAACCAAGTTACAAAGAGAGCTTCTTAATCCCTACTTTGGCTCCTTAAAAGCTGCTATCAGTTCACTCATTAGACACATATGATTTCAGAACAACTGTAATAGTTCAAACTAGATGGCTCTTTCCTTCCTAAGGATTATTAATTAAATAAGATCTATATAGCTCTAAGTATATGATACATAAAATAGAATACTCTGTAGAATGTAAGTAACTCTTAGTTCAGTGTATTAATGAACGTCTGTAAGAAATGTTGCAATGATTTCCCTAATGGAAGAGCCTGGGGGAGGTAAATCTGTCTTCTAGGATTTCCTCCCCAGAGCTCAGAAACTCAGGTGTTGTTTTAGCTCTCCTACACTCTCTTCACCCAAGCCCGCCTTCCTGTTGGGGATCGGACCTCCCTATTGGCTCTCTCATACCTTTCAACTGCCTGCTTTGTGACATCACTCTCCTACCAAACCTACTACCACTTGGTAGAGCCTTGGGGTTTCCGTGGAGCTGTTTGGACCAGTAACCAGTGACCTCTGTACTGGACACGTGCGCCGTTCAGCTGCAGCCACTCAGACATCCTCTAGTGTTGTCTCCTCATCCCTTGTACCTGCAGTGGATGCTTCCTCTTCTCTGACCATGTCAGGTAAGAAAAGAAACTTTGGAAAGTTTTGCGTTCGATTTCTTTTGCCCCTAAATTGAGTAGGAGATTCAAAATAGCATGGAATAATGAGGGAAAGTATTGAACTACAAGTCTGGAGACCTAATTTCACTTTTGACTTTGACGTTTACTATCTGTGTGACTTTGGACAAATCACTGGCTGTCTCACAAAGCCTGTTGCTTTCCTTAACTGTTACGTTAGGATACCACATTGGGTTGATCACTCTGATCCCCTTCTTTTCCAGTATTGAGCCTTAAAGGGTACCCATGTAGAAAACGAAATCAGACACTTCTCAAGAGTGTTTCAACAGAAACATAGAAAAGCCAGGGGACATAGAAAACTAGCAATATATACCAAGATGTTTCATCTCTAATGGTCTCCCTCCACTAGGATTTCGACTAGTTGAAAAGAGAGAATAGGGAGAGAGGATGGAGAGTACTGGGCTCTACAGGGAGGCACAGAGTCGAGCGTAAGGAAGTTTAGGATGGTTTTCATTAGCACAGGCCAACAGGCACCAAGAGATGGGAGAAAATGTAAGAATGAAGAGGGAAAGCATAGAGGAGCTCTCAAGAAAAACGGAGTTTGCAATGGAATGCTGATGGGAACCAAAGATTTTCAATTAAAGCAGAAACAGCACAGAGGGAAACCTGCTCAGAGCAGGGCAAAACCAAGTTGATGGTAGCAAACCCTTACATTAACAGACGAAGAAGGAAAGTAAGGCCAGAACAGGGGATCACCAGGAAAGGCAGCTTATCAGAAAAGTCATACTCCGTTTTCTTTCTTTTATTGCCTCTCTGAATACAGTTGGCCACTTGACAGTTTTGAATATAAACGTTTTAGAAATACGTTTTAGAAATGATGCCTCCTATAAACAAGCAACCACAGTGGTTATCTAGGGGGCTGCTTTTCAGTGTTTTATTCTTTCTAATTTTTAAACTAGGCAGACATTTCGCCAATTCAACATTTTAAGTGATATCTTCTAAATTGAATCAGAAGGACTATTTTCCTTTGTGTGATATGTAGGTTCTAAGGCAAGGCTGCTTTTCATTTTTACAGTTATTTCCTTCCTAACACAGAGAGCACATTGATCAACAGCCATCGTTCGCTTGTAGATCTTAGCTACCGAAGAAGAAGAAGAAGAAGAAAAAGTCAAGCCCCACATCTCTAATTCCCCCCCACTTAGGGAATTCCCTGGCGGTCCAGTGCTTAGGACTCGGTGCTTTCACGGCCAGGGCCACGCGGCGCGGCCAAAGAAACAAAACAAACAAACATCCACGTTTATCGAAAACCATATTGTGGAGTCCTGTGGATTTTCTTACATTTGAAAATCTTTTTTAATGGGATTCTAGGCATGATGGTTTTTTGAGGTTTTGGGATGCCATCTTCTTGGATGCTGAAGATGATTCTAATCTAAGTTCTAGGATAAATCCAAAAACCTTCCTGATACATTTTAAGCTTCCTTTCTGCTTATTATATAAGCTATATTCATTGAAATATATATTTCTCCTAGGCTTAATACCTCTTACTTGCTGGGTAAAAATATGAAGGAGCACAATAATGAAACTCTTTTACACTTATTATTTTGCCGTCTGCTTCGTACCGGTTTTCATTGAAATACTTGTCTATGTGTGTTGTGGCTACCTATACATGCACATTTATTGCATTCTGTTGCTTGTTATGCATTTTTTACTGACATACCTTCTCTGTCTGTATGCATTGGCTAGGAATTCATTCACCTCTATCACCTCCATCGTGTTTTCTGGTTAATAGTATTCACTAAAATAGAGTGGGCAAAATTCACTTTCATAATGTTGCATGGATGGTACAGAATGCCATTTGTTAGTAAATTCATTAGGCTTCGATACTTGCCACATACCCCAGTTTTCATTAATATCTATGGATTTCTTTTTCGTTAACGTAATATGCTTGTCATGATTTTTCTTTGTCTTTCTAGAACTTATTGTATCTTCCTCCATATAAACCATACGCAATAGATCAGCTTATTCATCTATTAATTATTACTGCTATTATTATTGGTGGTGGTGTTATAACCACTTTATAGATGAGTAATCTGAAGGAATCAGATAACTTTTCCCTTTCCAAAAGCACTTAAGAAATCCACTTTCGGGTAATCATTTTGAGGTAGGATGAGAAACCAGGCTTGAAGAGGGCAAAAATGACTCTTTCAATTCACCAGTTGGACTGAGCTGTACGTCACCTCTAGGTAATAGCGTGGGAACTGCACAAGCAAAGGGAGACACTGAAGACGACAATGGTAATAGCCGTACTGTTTTCTAATGGACAAAAAAAATGCCTATATTATAAGTTCTGTTTCTCCTGCTTTCTGGCAGTATCATGCTCAGAGTGGAGTCCTGGCAAGGAAGTCAGGATACTTAGGTTCTGAAACCTGGTAATGATACTAACATAATGAGAGAACTTGAACAAGTCAACCCGACCTCTCTGAGCCTCAGTTTCCTTACTCACGAAATGAGACTGAGAACATCGAAGTTCTCTAAGGGCCTCCTAGTTCTAAAATGCTTCCAGTCTAGGAAATAGCATAGAAGTCAATACGAGTGCAGGCTGAAGGGAAAGACAGGGCAGGGAGAAGGTTGCTTCCAGCCTAGAGAACAATCTCTGAACCACACCACTTGGCTCTTCTGCCCGTCTGTGCCCAAGATTGGGAGCACAGGCAGTTAATAGAGAAGAGTGGAAAACTGCTCAGTCCTTACAGCCATCATTAACTGTCTGATTTTGGGTTTCTCAGGAAGTAGTGATAGTAGAGGTGTCCTGATAGCAAGAACCTTCAGATGATGCCGTTCCTCAAACGTAGTGAGAATTTCTCAACCTCCCTGAGTTTTTCATGACCCTCTTGTTCTTACAGAAAATTTCCAACATCCATCTCTACGTGGAACTCTAAATTCTCTGCAGCATTCTCCTCCTGTGGTGAGCAATGCAACTTCCCTAACACGAAGCGTCTGCAACTTCTCCAGAGTCTCTGCCCCTGCCGTCAGTTCGGCATCGGCTACTGGTACCCCTTTCCAGACACTCATGGGTAGTGCCTACCTTTACCAACATTCTAGCACGACTATGTTATCTGGAGTTACGGACCACAGCCAGATCTCCACTTCAGCTGCTTCCTATCCAGGTGTTCTTGAGTGGGACATCACAGCAAGCACTGAAAAGAATTCTTCTTCACTCGGAGACTTTACTCTGGCACTCACTGACCGCCACACAGCTGCCTCCTCCATGTTTCTGGCAGCCCAGTATGATAAAACTTCAGACGCCAAGAACATGGTCCCTCTACATCCATCGCTTTCTGCCAGCCTTGCTCAGGGAACACCATCTCAGATTCCAAATCAGGGGCAGAGCCGCCTGCCACTTCCCTGCCAGGAAGGAAGCCAGGTATATTACTATAACCAAGGCACACTGGGGTCTTTACTGTATGGAGAACTTGGCTCCTGCCCGCAATCCTACGGCTCGGCGTCATACACAGGAAGTCGGGCCTCTGGGCAACCAGAAATGGGAATGGGACTGAAGGAGATTCAGCCCACAAATATCCGACCACCAGCTTCCACCTCTGCAGTCTGCCACCCTGTGCCTGCTCAACGCATCACAGAAACAAGTTTTCAAGGTGAGTATAACAAACGCCAGAGAAAGTTGAAGAATGAGGTCGGCATTCAAAAATGGGGTCAAATCGACAGCTGGGAAGGGGTGTAGAGGCAGGTAGAATTTAGATCCTGAGCCTTTAATAACCACTACCTTCGCTCAGTGCCCTCTGTTTTTAGACTCTACATGAGAACACCTAGGGCTTCCCTGGTGGCGCCGTGGTTAAGAATCCGCCTGCCAATGCAATGCGGGGGACACGGGTTCGAGCCCTGGTCTGCGGAGATCCCACATGCCGTGCAGCAACTAAGCGCATGTGCCACAACGACGGAGCCTGCATTCTAGAGCCCGTGAGCCTCAGCTACCGAAGCCCACGTGCCTACAGCCCATGCTCCGCAACAAGAGAAGCCACCGCGATGAGAAGCCCGCACACCGCAACCAAGAGTAGCCCCCGCTAGCCGCCAACTAGAGAAAGCCCGTGCACAGCAATGAGAGACCCAGTGCAGCCAAAAAAATAAATACGCAGAATAAATAAGTTCAAACAGTAAATAAATACATAAACATAAATTACAAAAAGAAGAACACCTAATGCAGGTGGGAAGGTGGGAGGGCCACTGTAGAGGTCATCTATGCTACATGTACAAGAACCCCGAGAGCACACCAATCGGTACCACACTTTTCACTGCTGTAGCCGATCGTTCCCCCTGTACTGCCACACTGTAGCACTCCCTTCCCTCATCTACTGCTATAGTCTCTTTGGAAGGTGTTTCAGAACTCTTGTTATGAGAGTGCCAGTTGAACTGTCCTCACTTCCTTCATTTATACCAGGATTGAAGACCTTGTGGTCCGAGATCCTGTCCAGAGAGCAAGCAGGCTAAGACTCTGTCTTTGCTGATGTATTTCATCAGAAAGGGCTCTACCCCCTCTCCTAGTTCATGGTGTGACGTGTTCTTGGCCTCTCGGGAGAGTGGGGAGAATGGAAAGGACCCTATATGAGAATATGCTAGGCTTTGTAAAACATTTCAGGTTTTTAAAAATAAGACTCATTTTGTATTGGACTTATAACAGTCCTATGAAATACAAAGCGAGCCGAGAATCAGCGACAGGAAAGGCTCACCAGTAAGAATTACAACAGTCACCGCTTACCTCGTAGCATAGGGCACTGTCCATGATCCTTAAGAAGAGTTAGTAGAAATGCCTTGCCCATCTTGCCCCTGAACCCCTTGAAAGGTACACGACTGCTGTGTTGGTGTTTAGGGGGAGCATCTCACTTACCAGGGACTGACTTCTCCCTTGATCCCTTTGTAGGGATGGAGACCTCCCCCCTGGTGATGAAAAATTCCCTGGGATTGCAACCTCCAAGCCAGACGTTTTGTGTGACACAAAGTCAAGAACTCCCCAAGTCCTGCAGTAGCAGAAACAGCCACATACTTGAGAGTAACCCACCATCTGAACTTGGGGACATTTCAGTGACAGCTCCAGTCCAGAGTGCCAGGCGTCTCCTGGCCCTGCCTCCAGCTCCAAGCCAGGGACAAATAGAGAGTAAGCACGTGGATGATATCAAAACCAAGCTTTCAAAGCCTCTGGATGCCTACCAGATCCCAACAGAGAACCAAGATCCTCCACTACTCCCTTTAGGAATCCCTGATATTCACCAGCCGCTGGCCTGCACCGATCCCCTCAGCCAAGAGGAGCAGCCTGGTTCTGAAAATGCTGATCTGGGAGAGAACAGCCGGAGTCGTCAGGACCTAGGGACACTTGAAAATGGGACTGAACCTAGCAGTGGTCTTGCAGACATTACTACACTGGCGGAGGATATTCACCTTCCCCAGCTCTTTAATCCTTTGAAAGAGCTTGATCAATCCCAAGGTCCCAACGTGATCAAAGCTAAAGACACCAGAGCCATTAAGGTGAATCAGGTGCAGGAAAAGCCAAGTGTCATAAAGGTTCCCTCTGATCAACCCAGGAAGAACAAACAGAAAGCCTCTGAGCCTATCAGTGGCGCTCCCAAGGCCAAAATCCAGCCAAAGAATCCAGAGTGCCTGTTAGGGGGAGAAGTGGTTACCTGCCACGCTGCAGTCAGTGACAGGGCTCCTGTGAACACGGCCAAGCACTCTCAAGGCAAACCTCAGAAAGCTGCATCCAGAAAGATCAGCAAAACTAAGAGCCACGGGCAGGAAAAGACCAAAAGGACCAGAGGGAGAAACAAGGCTGAAGAGAACAAGCAGTCAGGGAACAAAGTCAAGGCAGAAGAGAAGCCAGCAATCCCCCACACGAAGCGAAAGGAACACCAAACTGAGCTTCTCCAACAGAGCTTTCAAAAGCCTCGAACCTCCCTTGGCGTGCGCATGCTGGAGTCTGTGAAGGTTCTTCATGCGCTGGGGAAGAAGAATGAGACGAAAACTGGGCTCTCTTCCTGTCGGCTCTTGGGAAAGTCAAGCAACCCCAAAGACCCCCAGCCACCCCCAGCTATCCAGCCATGGCGGCATACCCCACGTGAGGGGAAGGGTCCTGAGAAAACGCAAGTCCAAGCCCAGAAACCAGACAGCAGTGCTGAAACAGAGTGTCCATCTCCAGCCCAGTATGAGCGGCCTCCTCCTGGGAAGGTCAAGTTGATACCTCTGCCTTTTTCTGCCTGGGACAAGCCTCAAGCTCGACCCGCTCCTCGGAGGCCACAGTCTCTGGCCTCACATCGGCCTGCTGGGGCTTACCGTGCCCAGCCTGGTTCTACTGACTCAGCTCAACCTGCTGCAGTCAATTCATCCCAGCCAGCTCCTGCCTCTTTGCCAGGCCCCGCCAAACCAGCTCAGCCAACTGTGACCAACCCAACCCAACCGGCTTGGACCAACCACACCCAGCCTCGTGTCCCTCAGTCTGCTGCTCCTAGGCCTGCACCCTCCAAAACTTCATCTGGCCCTCCTCTCCAGCGGGAGCCTGTTCCCCCTGCTGTGAATAAGCGCCAGGCCCCACCCAAGCTCCAAACCCAATTTCTACTCCAAGACTTCAGCAAGCAACGAGTTCCATGGAGGGAACCCAACGTGCCTGAGCCAGTCATGTCAAAGCCCATCGAACAAGAGCAGAGGCCAGAGCGAGAGGCCATGAAGAGGCGGGCTCAACAACAACGGGAGAATGCTGCCAGATACACCTCTTCGGGCAAGCTGCAATTTTTCACCGAGAGGGAAAACGAAATGGAAATTGCCGACTACTACGGATACGTCAAGTGAGAGCTGCTAGGATTCTTGGTGCCACCTTGGCTACCAGCTGTTCTTCCATACACAGGTAAGACAGGTATAGAACTGAATAAGTAAATGGAATACAATTAATAGACGAGTAACAAACCTTTCGAATTTTCAGATGCTGCTAACTGGGGCGTGAGAAAGGAAGGACTGAAAGTTGGATGGGAGAATGAAGGAAAGGGGTAAAAACTGAGCAAAGAGGAAGGAACTTGGCCCAGGGCTAGGAAGGCCAAAAGAGACGTATGGATTTAGGAAAGGAAGCAGGAGTGAGGATGAAATGGCAGAAGTAAAAAGCAGGGTCAGAGGTCTGGGTTGAAAGAACACAATTGGAGTAGAGTTGAAGGTGACAGAAGAGGAGTCTAGGTTTACTAGGAGAAATAGAAAAAGTCTCTCGGGGACGCTGGCCTTAAGTCTCACAACCACCAGATAGGTATTTCAGAAAACAAGAGGTTCAGGACACATCTCTGAAAGGTCTGAGTCGCCTTATTCAGGTGTGACTGTAGTGGGGGAATAGGGAAATCTACCAGAGAAGTGGCTAGGGCTCAGAGTTATCCTAGGGGCAGCTGACGACAGGGGCAGAGCCAAGGGAACTGCTGGATCAGGAGGCCCACGGACAAATCAGGGGCAGAGCCGCCTGTCACTTCCCTGCCAGGAAGGAAGCCAGGTATATTACTATAACCAAGGCACACTGGGGTCTTTACTGTATGGAGAACTTGGCTCCTGCCCGCAATCCTACGGCTCTGCGTCACACACAGGAAGTAGGGCCTCTGGGCAACCAGAAATGGGAATGGGACTGAAGGAGATTCAGCCCACAAATATCCGACCACCAGCTTCCACCTCTGCAATCTGCCACCCTGTGTCTGCTCAACGCATCACAGAAACAAGTTTTCAAGGTGAGTATACAGACGGCAGAGAAAAGTTGAACAATGAGGTCAGCATTGAAAAATGGGGTCAAATCGACAGCTGGGAAGGGGTGTAGAGACAGGTAGAATTTAGATCCTGAGCCTTTAATAACCACTACCTTCTCTCAGTGCTCTCTGTTTTTAGACTCTATATGAGAACACCTAGGGCTTCCCTGGTGGCGCCTGCCAATGCAGGGGACACGGGTTCGAGCCCTGGTCTGCGAAGATCCCACATGCCGTGCAGCAACTAAGCGCATGTGCCACAACGACGGAGCCTGCATTCTAGAGCCCGTGAGCCTCAACTACCGAAGCCCACGTGCCTACAGCCCATGCTCCGCAACAAGAGAAGCCACCGCGATGAGATGCCCGCACACCGCAACCAAGAGTAGCCCCCGCTAGCCGCCAACTAGAGAAAGCCCGTGCACAGCAATGAGAGACCCAGTGCGGCCAAAAAAATAAATACGTAGAATAAATAAGTTCAAACAGTAAATAAATACATAAACATAAATTACAAAAAAAAAGAACACCTAATGCAGGTGGGAAGGTGGGAGGGCCACTGTAGAGGTCATCTATGCTACATGTACAAGAACCCCGAGAGCACACCAATCGGTACCACACTTTTCACTGCTGTAGCCGATCATTCCCCCCTGTACTGCCACACTGTAGCACTCCCTTCCCTCATCTACTGCTATAGTCTCTTTGGAAGGTGTTTCAGAACTCTTGTTATGAGAGTGCCAGTTGAACTGTCCTCACTTCCTTCATTTATACCAGGATTGAAGACCTTGTGGTCCGAGATCCTGTCCAGAGAGCAAGCAGGCTAAGGCTCTGTCTTTGTTGATGTATTTCATCAGAAAGGGCTCTACCCCCTCTCCTAGTTCATGGTGTGAAGTGTTCTTGGCCTCTCGGGAAAGTGGGGAGAATGGAAAGGACCCTATATGAGAATGCTAGGCTCTGTAAAACATTTCAGGTTTTTAAAAATAAGACTCATTTTGTATTGGACTTACAACAGTCCTATGAAATACAAAGAAAGCCGAGAATCAGTGACAGGAAAGGATCACCAGTAAGAACTACAACAGTCACCGCTTACCTCGTAGCACAGGGCGCTGTCCGTGATCCTTAAGAAGAGTTAGTAGAAATGCCTTTGCCCATCTTGCCCCTGAACCCCTTGAAAGGTACACGACTGCTGTGTTGGTGTTTAGGGGGAGCATCTCACTTACCAGGGACTGACTTCTCCCTTGATTCCTCTGTAGTGATGGAGACTTCCCCGCTGATGAAAAATTCCCTGGGATTGCAACCTCCAAGCCAGACAGCTTTCCTATGGAATGACAGAGAACTTGTCAAGGTGAAACACCAGTCTGCGGGAGAAAGGGAAGAAGAGAATGATGGAAATCGTTTCTGGGAAACTATTTTTACATTATGTGTTGTTTGTTCCCGGTAAATAAACTGAAATCTTCTTAACAGTAAAACAAAATCGAAACCACTAAAGCCAATAATACAGGAGTATAACGTTCGAAAAAAATTTCTTTGGCTGCGCAGCATGTGGGATCTTAGCTCCCCAACCAGGGATTGAACCCACGCCTGCTGCATTGGAAGCGCAGAGTCTTCACCACGGGACCACCGCGGAAGTCCCAGGACTACCACTTTTAAAGGAGAAGGTACAAACCCCTCGGTTCTATGAACTGGAGATTTTTAGTCAGAAGTCAATATATTTGTTGTTAGGCACATTTTATGTTAGGCTGTCTCCCTGCACAGGATGCAGGCGCCTTGAGAATGGAAGTCATATCCCTCTATAGTACGTCCCTCTTCTTTCTGCTTTGCAGTTTGCTGCTCCACTTGTTCAACCCCACCTAGTAATAACCTATACTTCCCTTGTTCCTGTTTTCCCATCTGGAAAACAGACAAAAGGCAACCAAACAACGCAAAGGTCTCAACAAATAAGGGATATCCAAAACCAGAGATGGCCAGAACTTCTGTACCCCTGATGAAATAGTCCTCATACAAAACCTGATAATCAAATTCCTTAATGCTAGGAATCACAGTGAAAAATAGTATCTGAACTGACTTCTGTCAGATGAGTGAGAACTAAGGTTAATTCAGTGTATCTGAAGCATAGAAAGTGAGGGCAAAAGTGGCACAAGATGGGGCTAGAGAAGCAGAGAGGATTCTAGACCACGCAGAGTCTTAAAGGCCAACAGTGTGTTTTCTATTCTCAAAACAATGTTTGTGAGCGATGTTTATGAGCACCGTTCCAACTTGCTTTGAAGGTTTCTTGTGTGAAGAGTGGATGGGAAGGAAACAAGACATATGGACACTAGTTAGGACCTAATCGCAACAGACAGGCAAGTTCAGTATTAGGAAGTTGAGGAAGAGCTGGCTGACAGATTCCAAAGAAATTCAGGAGATGAACTGAAGCGGGCTTAATGGGGTAGGAGATGGAGGAAAGGAAGGTCTTAGGGAATTCAAGGGTTTACTGCACACATGAGCAAAGTCTCAAAATTAATCATTTGAACGTACAGAGGCGGATCTCCCAAATGACACCGGTTAGGAAGCAACGGTACGCCCTTTAGAATTCCTAGAGACAACACAAATCAACTGTTTCGATGGAAAATTCGGCGGGACTCTTGATTTCCATGGGAATACAGAGAAAAGAGACACTGATCTGGCTTGCAGGTATATTTAGGAAGTTGTTAGCCGGACATCACCTACTAGTATCATGTAAGTAGGCCGTCCGAAGTAGGAAGCTTAGGGGAAAAACCTGGAGGAAAACTTAAAAGCTGAAGCCACACCTCCACACTACACCACCTTTCACAATTTCTTCTCAGATAAGCATCATCCCCATCAGTGAAGAAACTCGTACCTCATAATAGGAAAAACAGGCCTAAAGATTCAATGTGTGTCTTGGGAGGTCCCATCTATGCGATATCTTCCTGGGACCAGAAAAGGCCCCAGGAAGATCAATCTCTGCACCCCTGAAAGCTTACCACCAAGGAAAATGACTAGGTCCATAGATTTCCTCCCTCAAACCAGCTTACCTCACACATAGATCATTAGCAACTCCGCCCTTACTCACATTATCACAGTCACAAGAGTGGTTAGGGAGAAAAGCACTAACCAGGGGAACTAAAACAGAGGCAATCCAGGCCAAGCTGGGCTGGTGGCAGATATCTGCTCCTTACGCTCGGGTGCATAATGCGACTCACCACAGTGCCTTTTTCACAGACCCTTTTGAACGTTTCTCCACAGAATCCAACAGCTCAAGTTAGCTCATGACGCTTCAAGGTCAACAGTCGTCAAGAGAAAAACATGCAATATGTCTTACAATGTTGGATTCCTTACAAACAGGACAAGGAGATAACCATGTAGACAAAACCAGAGCATTTGAAAACATCTGTATTCTACAAACACACCAGTGAATGCTATAAATAAGGTACTATGACATAAAACAAAATGAAAACTAGATGTGAGACTGTTCTCTTCAGTGTACAGACTTCATGGCAGTTGCTGCACACTATCTAGCTACTTAGATCTTTAACTCTCTGTTCTGTTAATACCAAATGAGGCCCAAGTGTGTCAACCTGTTTCCCACAGAAACCAAAAAGTCTACATGCATCTCTTTTCTCCTGTGCCCTTTCACCTTACCTGCTCCCAATTCTCCACCAACATCCTCCTCTTTCTCTAATTATTCTCCTCTTCATTTTGCTTGGCCTTGCCCCCAAGCATGCAAGACAGAGAGTCCTAGAGGTCCAAGATTCTAGAGTGGCTGTTTGCAAGGCGGAGGAGATTACAGTAACTGCCACACTGTATATACTTCTGTGCAAAGAAAAAGGGACAGTGTTCAGAATGTCTCTCACATATAACAAGAGCTGGAGATGGCAGGATACCTGTGTGGCCCAAGGAACTAGAGCTAGCAAATTACGGGCCAAACAATTGCAACCAAAGGCTGGAAGAGGAAAGGTCTGCAACCAGCTCTGTCTCCTAGCTCTCTGGTATTTGCTGCCAACGGGCAGAGTCTATTTCGTGAGGCATCAAGCACTGAAAAGAAGACTCCTGCTGCTGGAAGTTGACAGGAAGTAACGTCCAATGCAAGATCAAGGCTTGTCCTCGAAGCAATGCCCATAATGGAAGAAGAAAAAACAAGAGAAAGCGGAAGAGAAATGTTAAGTCGCAAGTCCAACCTGGCCCCCAGCCTAGCCCAGCCCAAGGAAGGTAGGAGTCAAGGAGAAGAAACTAAAAGAGAAGAGCCTTGGACCACAACATTCTCCACAAGGTACACTCAAGAAACTTCACCCTACTCTTGAACCAAGTTACAAAGAGAGCTTCTTAATCCCTACTTTGGCTCCTTAAAAGCTGCTATCAGTTCACTCATTAGACACATATGATTTCAGAACAACTGTAATAGTTCAAACTAGATGGCTCTTTCCTTCCTAAGGATTATTAGTTAAATAAGATCTATATAGCTCTAAGTATATGATACATAAAATAGAATACTCTGTAGAATGTAAGTAACTCTTAGTTCAGTGTATTAATGAACGTCTGTAAGAAATGTTGCAATGATTTCCCTAATGGAAGAGCCTGGGGGAGGTAAATCTGTCTTCTAGGATTTCCTCCCCAGAGCTCAGAAACTCAGGTGTTGTTTTAGCTCTCCTACACTCTCTTCACCCAAGCCCGCCTTCCTGTTGGGGATCGGACCTCCCTATTGGCTCTCTCATACCTTTCAACTGCCTGCTTTGTGACATCACTCTCCTACCAAACCTACTACCACTTGGTAGAGCCTTGGGGTTTCCGTGGAGCTGTTTGGACCAGTAACCAGTGACCTCTGTACTGGACACGTGCGCCGTTCAGCTGCAGCCACTCAGACATCCTCTAGTGTTGTCTCCTCATCCCTTGTACCTGCAGTGGATGCTTCCTCTTCTCTGACCATGTCAGGTAAGAAAAGAAACTTTGGAAAGTTTTGCGTTCGATTTCTTTTGCCCCTAAATTGAGTAGGAGATTCAAAATAGTATGGAATAATGAGGGAAAGTATTGAACTACAAGTCTGGAGACCTAATTTCACTTTTGACTTTGACGTTTACTATCTGTGTGACTTTGGACAAATCACTGGCTGTCTCACAAAGCCTGTTGCTTTCCTTAACTGTTACGTTAGGATACCACATTGGGTTGATCACTCTGATCCCCTTCTTTTCCAGTATTGAGCCTTAAAGGGTACCCATGTAGAAAACGAAATCAGACACTTCTCAAGAGTGTTTCAACAGAAACATAGAAAAGCCAGGGGACATAGAAAACTAGCAATATATACCAAGATGTTTCATCTCTAATGGTCTCCCTCCACTAGGATTTCGACTAGTTGAAAAGAGAGAATAGGGAGAGAGGATGGAGAGTACTGGGCTCTACAGGGAGGCACAGAGTCGAGCGTAAGGAAGTTTAGGATGGTTTTCATTAGCACAGGCCAACAGGCACCAAGAGATGGGAGAAAATGTAAGAATGAAGAGGGAAAGCATAGAGGAGCTCTCAAGAAAAACGGAGTTTGCAATGGAATGCTGATGGGAACCAAAGATTTTCAATTAAAGCAGAAACAGCACAGAGGGAAACCTGCTCAGAGCAGGGCAAAACCAAGTTGATGGTAGCAAACCCTTACATTAACAGACTAAGAAGGAAAGTAAGGCCAGAACAGGGGATCGCCAGGAAAGGCAGCTTATCAGAAAAGTCATACTCCGTTTTCTTTCTTTTATTGCCTCTCTGAATACAGTTGGCCACTTGACAGTTTTGAATATAAACGTTTTAGAAATACGTTTTAGAAATGATGCCTCCTATAAACAAGCAACCACAGTGGTTATCTAGGGGGCTGCTTTTCAGTGTTTTATTCTTTCTAATTTTTAAACTAGGTAGACATTTCGCCAATTCAACATTTTAAGTGATATCTTCTAAATTGAATCAGAAGGACTATTTTCCTTTGTGTGATATGTAGGTTCTAAGGCAAGGCTGCTTTTCATTTTTACAGTTATTTCCTTCCTAACACAGAGAGCACATTGATCAACAGCCATCGTTCGCTTGTAGATCTTAGCTACCGAAGAAGAAGAAGAAGAAGAAAAAGTCAAGCCCCACATCTCTAATTCCCCCCCACTTAGGGAATTCCCTGGCGGTCCAGTGCTTAGGACTCGGTGCTTTCACGGCCAGGGCCACGCGGCGCGGCCAAAGAAACAAAACAAACAAACATCCACGTTTATCGAAAACCATATTGTGGAGTCCTGTGGATTTTCTTACATTTGAAAATCTTTTTTAATGGGATTCTAGGCATGATGGTTTTTTGAGGTTTTGGGATGCCATCTTCTTGGATGCTGAAGATGATTCTAATCTAAGTTCTAGGATAAATCCAAAAACCTTCCTGATACATTTTAAGCTTCCTTTCTGCTTATTATATAAGCTATATTCATTGAAATATATATTTCTCCTAGGCTTAATACCTCTTACTTGCTGGGTAAAAATATGAAGGAGCACAATAATGAAACTCTTTTACACTTATTATTTTGCCGTCTGCTTCGTACCGGTTTTCATTGAAATACTTGTCTATGTGTGTTGTGGCTACCTATACATGCACATTTATTGCATTCTGTTGCTTGTTATGCATTTTTTACTGACATACCTTCTCTGTCTGTATGCATTGGCTAGGAATTCATTCACCTCTATCACCTCCATCGTGTTTTCTGGTTAATAGTATTCACTAAAATAGAGTGGGCAAAATTCACTTTCATAATGTTGCATGGATGGTACAGAATGCCATTTGTTAGTAAATTCATTAGGCTTCGATACTTGCCACATACCCCAGTTTTCATTAATATCTATGGATTTCTTTTTCGTTAACGTAATATGCTTGTCATGATTTTTCTTTGTCTTTCTAGAACTTATTGTATCTTCCTCCATATAAACCATACGCAATAGATCAGCTTATTCATCTATTAATTATTACTGCTATTATTATTGGTGGTGGTGTTATAACCACTTTATAGATGAGTAATCTGAAGGAATCAGATAACTTTTCCCTTTCCAAAAGCACTTAAGAAATCCACTTTCGGGTAATCATTTTGAGGTAGGATGAGAAACCAGGCTTGAAGAGGGCAAAAATGACTCTTTCAATTCACCAGTTGGACTGAGCTGTACGTCACCTCTAGGTAATAGCGTGGGAACTGCACAAGCAAAGGGAGACACTGAAGACGACAATGGTAATAGCCGTACTGTTTTCTAATGGACAAAAAAAATGCCTATATTATAAGTTCTGTTTCTCCTGCTTTCTGGCAGTATCATGCTCAGAGTGGAGTCCTGGCAAGGAAGTCAGGATACTTAGGTTCTGAAACCTGGTAATGATACTAACATAATGAGAGAACTTGAACAAGTCAACCCGACCTCTCTGAGCCTCAGTTTCCTTACTCACGAAATGAGACTGAGAACATCGAAGTTCTCTAAGGGCCTCCTAGTTCTAAAATGCTTCCAGTCTAGGAAATAGCATAGAAGTCAATACGAGTGCAGGCTGAAGGGAAAGACAGGGCAGGGAGAAGGTTGCTTCCAGCCTAGAGAACAATCTCTGAACCACACCACTTGGCTCTTCTGCCCGTCTGTGCCCAAGATTGGGAGCACAGGCAGTTAATAGAGAAGAGTGGAAAACTGCTCAGTCCTTACAGCCATCATTAACTGTCTGATTTTGGGTTTCTCAGGAAGTAGTGATAGTAGAGGTGTCCTGATAGCAAGAACCTTCAGATGATGCCGTTCCTCAAACGTAGTGAGAATTTCTCAACCTCCCTGAGTTTTTCATGACCCTCTTGTTCTTACAGAAAATTTCCAACATCCATCTCTACGTGGAACTCTAAATTCTCTGCAGCATTCTCCTCCTGTGGTGAGCAATGCAACTTCCCTAACACGAAGCGTCTGCAACTTCTCCAGAGTCTCTGCCCCTGCCGTCAGTTCGGCATCGGCTACTGGTACCCCTTTCCAGACACTCATGGGTAGTGCCTACCTTTACCAACATTCTAGCACGACTATGTTATCTGGAGTTACGGACCACAGCCAGATCTCCACTTCAGCTGCTTCCTATCCAGGTGTTCTTGAGTGGGACATCACAGCAAGCACTGAAAAGAATTCTTCTTCACTCGGAGACTTTACTCTGGCACTCACTGACCGCCACACAGCTGCCTCCTCCATGTTTCTGGCAGCCCAGTATGATAAAACTTCAGACGCCAAGAACATGGTCCCTCTACATCCATCGCTTTCTGCCAGCCTTGCTCAGGGAACACCATCTCAGATTCCAAATCAGGGGCAGAGCCGCCTGTCACTTCCCTGCCAGGAAGGAAGCCAGGTATATTACTATAACCAAGGCACACTGGGGTCTTTACTGTATGGAGAACTTGGCTCCTGCCCGCAATCCTACGGCTCGGCGTCATACACAGGAAGTCGGGCCTCTGGGCAACCAGAAATGGGAATGGGACTGAAGGAGATTCAGCCCACAAATATCCGACCACCAGCTTCCACCTCTGCAGTCTGCCACCCTGTGCCTGCTCAACGCATCACAGAAACAAGTTTTCAAGGTGAGTATAACAAACGCCAGAGAAAGTTGAAGAATGAGGTCGGCATTCAAAAATGGGGTCAAATCGACAGCTGGGAAGGGGTGTAGAGGCAGGTAGAATTTAGATCCTGAGCCTTTAATAACCACTACCTTCGCTCAGTGCCCTCTGTTTTTAGACTCTACATGAGAACACCTAGGGCTTCCCTGGTGGCGCCGTGGTTAAGAATCCGCCTGCCAATGCAATGCGGGGGACACGGGTTCGAGCCCTGGTCTGCGAAGATCCCACATGCCGTGCAGCAACTAAGCGCATGTGCCACAACGACGGAGCCTGCATTCTAGAGCCCGTGAGCCTCAGCTACCGAAGCCCACGTGCCTACAGCCCATGCTCCGCAACAAGAGAAGCCACCGCGATGAGAAGCCCGCACACCGCAACCAAGAGTAGCCCCCGCTAGCCGCCAACTAGAGAAAGCCCGTGCACAGCAATGAGAGACCCAGTGCAGCCAAAAAAATAAATACGCAGAATAAATAAGTTCAAACAGTAAATAAATACATAAACATAAATTATAAAAAGAAGAACACCTAATGCAGGTGGGAAGGTGGGAGGGCCACTGTAGAGGTCATCTATGCTACATGTACAAGAACCCCGAGAGCACACCAATCGGTACCACACTTTTCACTGCTGTAGCCGATCGTTCCCCCTGTACTGCCACACTGTAGCACTCCCTTCCCTCATCTACTGCTATAGTCTCTTTGGAAGGTGTTTCAGAACTCTTGTTATGAGAGTGCCAGTTGAACTGTCCTCACTTCCTTCATTTATACCAGGATTGAAGACCTTGTGGTCCGAGATCCTGTCCAGAGAGCAAGCAGGCTAAGACTCTGTCTTTGCTGATGTATTTCATCAGAAAGGGCTCTACCCCCTCTCCTAGTTCATGGTGTGACGTGTTCTTGGCCTCTCGGGAGAGTGGGGAGAATGGAAAGGACCCTATATGAGAATATGCTAGGCTTTGTAAAACATTTCAGGTTTTTAAAAATAAGACTCATTTTGTATTGGACTTATAACAGTCCTATGAAATACAAAGCGAGCCGAGAATCAGCGACAGGAAAGGCTCACCAGTAAGAATTACAACAGTCACCGCTTACCTCGTAGCATAGGGCACTGTCCATGATCCTTAAGAAGAGTTAGTAGAAATGCCTTGCCCATCTTGCCCCTGAACCCCTTGAAAGGTACATGACTGCTGTGTTGGTGTTTAGGGGGAGCATCTCACTTACCAGGGACTGACTTCTCCCTTGATCCCTTTGTAGGGATGGAGACCTCCCCCCTGGTGATGAAAAATTCCCTGGGATTGCAACCTCCAAGCCAGACGTTTTGTGTGACACAAAGTCAAGAACTCCCCAAGTCCTGCAGTAGCAGAAACAGCCACATACTTGAGAGTAACCCACCATCTGAACTTGGGGACATTTCAGTGACAGCTCCAGTCCAGAGTGCCAGGCGTCTCCTGGCCCTGCCTCCAGCTCCAAGCCAGGGACAAATAGAGAGTAAGCACGTGGATGATATCAAAACCAAGCTTTCAAAGCCTCTGGATGCCTACCAGATCCCAACAGAGAACCAAGATCCTCCACTACTCCCTTTAGGAATCCCTGATATTCACCAGCCGCTGGCCTGCACCGATCCCCTCAGCCAAGAGGAGCAGCCTGGTTCTGAAAATGCTGATCTGGGAGAGAACAGCCGGAGTCGTCAGGACCTAGGGACACTTGAAAATGGGACTGAACCTAGCAGTGGTCTTGCAGACATTACTACACTGGCGGAGGATATTCACCTTCCCCAGCTCTTTAATCCTTTGAAAGAGCTTGATCAATCCCAAGGTCCCAACGTGATCAAAGCTAAAGACACCAGAGCCATTAAGGTGAATCAGGTGCAGGAAAAGCCAAGTGTCATAAAGGTTCCCTCTGATCAACCCAGGAAGAACAAACAGAAAGCCTCTGAGCCTATCAGTGGCGCTCCCAAGGCCAAAATCCAGCCAAAGAAACCAGAGTGCCTGTTAGGGGGAGAAGTGGTTACCTGCCACGCTGCAGTCAGTGACAGGGCTCCTGTGAACACGGCCAAGCACTCTCAAGGCAAACCTCAGAAAGCTGCATCCAGAAAGATCAGCAAAACTAAGAGCCACGGGCAGGAAAAGACCAAAAGGACCAGAGGGAGAAACAAGGCTGAAGAGAACAAGCAGTCAGGGAACAAAGTCAAGGCAGAAGAGAAGCCAGCAATCCCCCACACGAAGCGAAAGGAACACCAAACTGAGCTTCTCCAACAGAGCTTTCAAAAGCCTCGAACCTCCCTTGGCGTGCGCATGCTGGAGTCTGTGAAGGTTCTTCATGCGCTGGGGAAGAAGAATGAGACGAAAACTGGGCTCTCTTCCTGTCGGCTCTTGGGAAAGTCAAGCAACCCCAAAGACCCCCAGCCACCCCCAGCTATCCAGCCATGGCGGCATACCCCACGTGAGGGGAAGGGTCCTGAGAAAACGCAAGTCCAAGCCCAGAAACCAGACAGCAGTGCTGAAACAGAGTGTCCATCTCCAGCCCAGTATGAGCGGCCTCCTCCTGGGAAGGTCAAGTTGATACCTCTGCCTTTTTCTGCCTGGGACAAGCCTCAAGCTCGACCCGCTCCTCGGAGGCCCCAGTCTCTGGCCTCACATCGGCCTGCTGGGGCTTACCGTGCCCAGCCTGGTTCTACTGACTCAGCTCAACCTGCTGCAGTCAATTCATCCCAGCCAGCTCCTGCCTCTTTGCCAGGCCCCGCCAAACCAGCTCAGCCAACTGTGACCAACCCAACCCAACCGGCTTGGACCAACCACACCCAGCCTCGTGTCCCTCAGTCTGCTGCTCCTAGGCCTGCACCCTCCAAAACTTCATCTGGCCCTCCTCTCCAGCGGGAGCCTGTTCCCCCTGCTGTGAATAAGCGCCAGGCCCCACCCAAGCTCCAAACCCAATTTCTACTCCAAGACTTCAGCAAGCAACGAGTTCCATGGAGGGAACCCAACGTGCCTGAGCCAGTCATGTCAAAGCCCATCGAACAAGAGCAGAGGCCAGAGCGAGAGGCCATGAAGAGGCGGGCTCAACAACAACGGGAGAATGCTGCCAGATACACCTCTTCGGGCAAGCTGCAATTTTTCACCGAGAGGGAAAACGAAATGGAAATTGCCGACTACTACGGATACGTCAAGTGAGAGCTGCTAGGATTCTTGGTGCCACCTTGGCTACCAGCTGTTCTTCCATACACAGGTAAGACAGGTATAGAACTGAATAAGTAAATGGAATACAATTAATAGACGAGTAACAAACCTTTCGAATTTTCAGATGCTGCTAACTGGGGCGTGAGAAAGGAAGGACTGAAAGTTGGATGGGAGAATGAAGGAAAGGGGTAAAAACTGAGCAAAGAGGAAGGAACTTGGCCCAGGGCTAGGAAGGCCAAAAGAGACGTATGGATTTAGGAAAGGAAGCAGGAGTGAGGATGAAATGGCAGAAGTAAAAAGCAGGGTCAGAGGTCTGGGTTGAAAGAACACAATTGGAGTAGAGTTGAAGGTGACAGAAGAGGAGTCTAGGTTTACTAGGAGAAATAGAAAAAGTCTCTCGGGGACGCTGGCCTTAAGTCTCACAACCACCAGATAGGTATTTCAGAAAACAAGAGGTTCAGGACACATCTCTGAAAGGTCTGAGTCGCCTTATTCAGGTGGGACTGTAGTGGGGGAATAGGGAAATCTACCAGAGAAGTGGCTAGGGCTCAGAGTTATCCTAGGGGCAGCTGACGACAGGGGCAGAGCCAAGGGAACTGCTGGATCAGGAGGCCCACGAACAAATCAGGGGCAGAGCCGCCTGTCACTTCCCTGCCAGGAAGGAAGCCAGGTATATTACTATAACCAAGGCACACTGGGGTCTTTACTGTATGGAGAACTTGGCTCCTGCCCGCAATCCTACGGCTCGGCGTCACACACAGGAAGTCGGGCCTCTGGGCAACCAGAAATGGGAACGGGACTGAAGGAGATTCAGCCCACAAATATCCGACCACCAGCTTCCACCTCTGCAGTCTGCCACCCTGTGTCTGCTCAACGCATCACAGAAACAAGTTTTCAAGGTGAGTATACAGACGGCAGAGAAAAGTTGAACAATGAGGTCAGCATTCAAAAATGGGGTCAAATCGACAGCTGGGAAGGGGTGTAGAGACAGGTAGAATTTAGATCCTGAGCCTTTAATAACCACTACCTTCTCTCAGTGCTCTCTGTTTTTAGACTCTATATGAGAACACCTAGGGCTTCCCTGGTGGCGCCTGCCAATGCAGGGGACACGGGTTCGAGCCCTGGTCTGCGAAGATCCCACATGCCGTGCAGCAACTAAGCGCATGTGCCACAACGACGGAGCCTGCATTCTAGAGCCCGTGAGCCTCAACTACCGAAGCCCACGTGCCTACAGCCCATGCTCCGCAACAAGAGAAGCCACCGCGATGAGATGCCCGCACACCGCAACCAAGAGTAGCCCCCGCTAGCCGCCAACTAGAGAAAGCCCGTGCACAGCAATGAGAGACCCAGTGCGGCCAAAAAAATAAATACGTAGAATAAATAAGTTCAAACAGTAAATAAATACATAAACATAAATTACAAAAAAAAAGAACACCTAATGCAGGTGGGAAGGTGGGAGGGCCACTGTAGAGGTCATCTATGCTACATGTACAAGAACCCCGAGAGCACACCAATCGGTACCACACTTTTCACTGCTGTAGCCGATCGTTCCCCCCTGTACTGCCACACTGTAGCACTCCCTTCCCTCATCTACTGCTATAGTCTCTTTGGAAGGTTATTTCAGAACTCTTGTTATGAGAGTGCCAGTTGAACTGTCCTCACTTCCTTCATTTATACCAGGATTGAAGACCTTGTGGTCCGAGATCCTGTCCAGAGAGCAAGCAGGCTAAGGCTCTGTCTTTGTTGATGTATTTCATCAGAAAGGGCTCTACCCCCTCTCCTAGTTCATGGTGTGAAGTGTTCTTGGCCTCTCGGGAAAGTGGGGAGAATGGAAAGGACCCTATATGAGAATGCTAGGCTCTGTAAAACATTTCAGGTTTTTAAAAATAAGACTCATTTTGTATTGGACTGACAACAGTCCTATGAAATACAAAGAAAGCCGAGAATCAGTGACAGGAAAGGATCACCAGTAAGAACTACAACAGTCACCGCTTACCTCGTAGCATAGGGCACTGTCCGTGATCCTTAAGAAGAGTTAGTAGAAATGCCTTTGCCCATCTTGCCCCTGAACCCCTTGAAAGGTACACGACTGCTGTGTTGGTGTTTAGGGGGAGCATCTCACTTACCAGGGACTGACTTCTCCCTTGATTCCTCTGTAGTGATGGAGACTTCCCCGCTGATGAAAAATTCCCTGGGATTGCAACCTCCAAGCCAGACAGCTTTCCTATGGAATGACAGAGAACTTGTCAAGGTGAAACACCAGTCTGCGGGAGAAAGGGAAGAAGAGAATGATGGAAATCGTTTCTGGGAAACTATTTTTACATTATGTGTTGTTTGTTCCCGGTAAATAAACTGAAATCTTCTTAACAGTAAAACAAAATCGAAACCACTAAAGCCAATAATACAGGAGTATAACGTTCGAAAAAAATTTCTTTGGCTGCGCAGCATGTGGGATCTTAGCTCCCCAACCAGGGACTGAACCCACGCCTGCTGCATTGCAAGCGCAGAGTCTTCACCACGGGACCACCGGGGAAGTCCCAGGACTACCACTTTTAAAGGAGAAGGTACAAACCCCTCGGTTCTATGAACTGGAGATTTTTAGTAAGAAGTCAATATATTTGTTGTTAGGCACATTTTATGTTAGGCTGTCTCCCTGCACAGGATGCAGGCGCCTTGAGAATGGAAGTCATATCCCTCTATAGTGCGTCCCTCTTCTTTCTGCTTTGCAGTTTGCTGCTCCACTTGTTCAACCCCACCTAGTAATAACCTATACTTCCCTTGTTCCTGTTTTCCCATCTGGAAAACAGACAAAAGGCAACCAAACAACGCAAAGGTCTCAACAAATAAGGGATATCCAAAACCAGAGATGGCCAGAACTTCTGTACCCCTGATGAAATAGTCCTCATACAAAACCTGATAATCAAATTCCTTAATGCTAGGAATCACAGTGAAAAATAGTATCTGAACTGACTTCTGTCAGATGAGTGAGAACTAAGGTTAATTCAGTGTATCTGAAGCATAGAAAGTGAGGGCAAAAGTGGCACAAGATGGGGCTAGAGAAGCAGAGAGGATTCTAGACCACGCAGAGTCTTAAAGGCCAACAGTGTGTTTTCTATTCTCAAAACAATGTTTGTGAGCGATGTTTATGAGCACCGTTCCAACTTGCTTTGAAGGTTTCTTGTGTGAAGAGTGGATGGGAAGGAAACAAGACATATGGACACTAGTTAGGACCTAATCGCAACAGACAGGCAAGTTCAGTATTAGGAAGTTGAGGAAGAGCTGGCTGACAGATTCCAAAGAAATTCAGGAGATGAACTGAAGCGGGCTTAATGGGGTAGGAGATGGAGGAAAGGAAGGTCTTAGGGAATTCAAGGGTTTACTGCACACATGAGCAAAGTCTCAAAATTAATCATTTGAACGTACAGAGGCGGATCTCCCAAATGACACCGGTTAGGAAGCAACGGTACGCCCTTTAGAATTCCTAGAGACAACACAAATCAACTGTTTCGATGGAAAATTCGGCGGGACTCTTGATTTCCATGGGAATACAGAGAAAAGAGACACTGATCTGGCTTGCAGGTATATTTAGGAAGTTGTTAGCCGGACATCACCTACTAGTATCATGTAAGTAGGCCGTCCGAAGTAGGAAGCTTAGGGGAAAAACCTGGAGGAAAACTTAAAAGCTGAAGCCACACCTCTACACTACACCACCTTTCACAATTTCTTCTCAGATAAGCATCATCCCCATCAGTGAAGAAACTCGTACCTCATAATAGGAAAAACAGGCCTAAAGATTCAATGTGTGTCTTGGGGGGTCCCATCTATGCGATATCTTCCTGGGACCAGAAAAGGCCCCAGGAAGATCAATCTCTGCACCCCTGAAAGCTTACCACCAAGGAAAATGACTAGGTCCATAGATTTCCTCCCTCAAACCAGCTTACCTCACACATAGATCATTAGCAACTCCGCCCTTACTCACATTATCACAGTCACAAGAGTGGTTAGGGAGAAAAGCACTGACCAGGGGAACTAAAACAGAGGCAATCCAGGCCAAGCTGGGCTGGTGGCAGATATCTGCTCCTTACGCTCGGGTGCATAATGCGACTCACCACAGTGCCTTTTTCATAGACCCTTTTGAACGTTTCTCCACAGAATCCAACAGCTCAAGTTAGCTCATGACGCTTCAAGGTCAACAGTCGTCAAGAGAAAAACATGCAATATGTCTTACAATGTTGGATTCCTTACAAACAGGACAAGGAGATAACCATGTAGACAAAACCAGAGCATTTGAAAACATCTGTATTCTACAAACACACCAGCGAATGCTATAAATAAGGTACTATGACATAAAACAAAATGAAAACTAGATGTGAGACTGTTCTCTTCAGTGTACAGACTTCATGGCAGTTGCTGCACACTATCTAGCTACTTAGATCTTTAACTCTCTGTTCTGTTAATACCAAATGAGGCCCAAGTGTGTCAACCTGTTTCCCACAGAAACCAAAAAGTCTACATGCATCTCTTTTCTCCTGTGCCCTTTTCACCTTACCTGCTCCCAATTCTCCACCAACGTCCTCCTCTTTCTCTAATTATTCTCCTCTTCATTTTGCTTGGCCTTGCCCCCAAGCATGCAAGACAGAGAGTCCTAGAGGTCCAAGATTCTAGAGTGGCTGTTTGCAAGGCGGAGGAGATTACAGTAACTGCCACACTGTATATACTTCTGTGCAAAGAAAAAGGGACAGTGTTCAGAATGTCTCTCACATATAACAAGAGCTGGAGATGGCAGGATACCTGTGTGGCCCAAGGAACTAGAGCTAGCAAATTACGGGCCAAACAATTGCAACCAAAGGCTGGAAGAGGAAAGGTCTGCAACCAGCTCTGTCTCCTAGCTCTCTGGTATTTGCTGCCAACGGGCAGAGTCTATTTCGTGAGGCATCAAGCACTGAAAAGAAGACTCCTGCTGCTGGAAGTTGACAGGAAGTAACGTCCAATGCAAGATCAAGGCTTGTCCTCGAAGCAATGCCCATAATGGAAGAAGAAAAAACAAGAGAAAGCGGAAGAGAAATGTTAAGTCGCAAGTCCAACCTGGCCCCCAGCCTAGCCCAGCCCAAGGAAGGTAGGAGTCAAGGAGAAGAAACTAAAAGAGAAGAGCCTTGGACCACAACATTCTCCACAAGGTACACTCAACAAACTTCACCCTACTCTTGAACCAAGTTACAAAGAGAGCTTCTTAATCCCTACTTTGGCTCCTTAAAAGCTGCTATCAGTTCACTCATTAGACACATATGATTTCAGAACAACTGTAATAGTTCAAACTAGATGGCTCTTTCCTTCCTAAGGATTATTAATTAAATAAGATCTATATAGCTCTAAGTATATGATACATAAAATAGAATACTCTGTAGAATGTAAGTAACTCTTAGTTCAGTGTATTAATGAACGTCTGTAAGAAATGCTGCAATGATTTCCCTAATGGAAGAGCCTGGGGGAGGTAAATCTGTCTTCTAGGATTTCCTCCCCAGAGCTCAGAAACTCAGGTGTTGTTTTAGCTCTCCTACACTCTCTTCACCCAAGCCCGCCTTCCTGTTGGGGATCGGACCTCCCTATTGGCTCTCTCATACCTTTCAACTGCCTGCTTTGTGACATCACTCTCCTACCAAACCTACTACCACTTGGTAGAGTCTTGGGGTTTCCGTGGAGCTGTTTGGACCAGTAACCAGTGACCTCTGTACTGGACACGTGCGCCGTTCAGCTGCAGCCACTCAGACATCCTCTAGTGTTGTCTCCTCATCCCTTGTACCTGCAGTGGATGCTTCCTCTTCTCTGACCATGTCAGGTAAGAAAAGAAACTTTGGAAAGTTTTGCGTTCGATTTCTTTTGCCCCTAAATTGAGTAGGAGATTCAAAATAGCATGGAATAATGAGGGAAAGTATTGAACTACAAGTCTGGAGACCTAATTTCACTTTTGACTTTGACGTTTACTATCTGTGTGACTTTGGACAAATCACTGGCTGTCTCACAAAGCCTGTTGCTTTCCTTAACTGTTACGTTAGGATACCACATTGGGTTGATCACTCTGATCCCCTTCTTTTCCAGTACTGAGCCTTAAAGGGTACCCATGTAGAAAACGAAATCAGACACTTCTCAAGAGTGTTTCAACAGAAACATAGAAAAGCCAGGGGACATAGAAAACTAGCAATATATACCAAGATGTTTCATCTCTAATGGTCTCCCTCCACTAGGATTTCGACTAGTTGAAAAGAGAGAATAGGGAGAGAGGATGGAGAGTACTGGGCTCTACAGGGAGGCACAGAGTCGAGCGTAAGGAAGTTTAGGATGGTTTTCATTAGCACAGGCCAACAGGCACCAAGAGATGGGAGAAAATGTAAGAATGAAGAGGGAAAGCATAGAGGAGCTCTCAAGAAAAACGGAGTTTGCAATGGAATGCTGATGGGAACCAAAGATTTTCAATTAAAGCAGAAACAGCACAGAGGGAAACCTGCTCAGAGCGGGGCAAAACCAAGTTGATGGTAGCAAACCCTTACATTAACAGACTAAGAAGGAAAGTAAGGCCAGAACAGGGGATCACCAGGAAAGGCAGCTTATCAGAAAAGTCATACTCCATTTTCTTTCTTTTATTGCCTCTCTGAATACAGTTGGCCACTTGACAGTTTTGAATATAAACGTTTTAGAAACACGTTTTAGAAATGATGCCTCCTATAAACAAGCAACCACAGTGGTTATCTAGGGGGCTGCTTTTCAGTGTTTTATTCTTTCTAATTTTTAAACTAGGTAGACATTTCGCCAATTCAACATTTTAAGTGATATCTTCTAAATTGAATCAGAAGGACTATTTTCCTTTGTGTGATATGTAGGTTCTAAGGCAAGGCTGCTGTTCATTTTTACAGTTATTTCCTTCCTAACACAGAGAGCACATTGATCAACAGCCATCGTTCGCTTGTAGATCTTAGCTACCGAAGAAGAAGAAGAAGAAGAAGAAAAAGTCAAGCCCCACATCTCTAATTCCCCCCCACTTAGGGAATTCCCTGGCGGTCCAGTGCTTAGGACTCGGTGCTTTCACGGCCAGGGCCACGCGGCGCGGCCAAAGAAACAAAACAAACAAACATCCACGTTTATCGAAAACCATATTGTGGAGTCCTGTGGATTTTCTTACATTTGAAAATCTTTTTTAATTGGATTCTAGGCATGATGGTTTTTTGAGGTTTTGGGATGCCATCTTCTTGGATGCTGAAGATGATTCTAATCTAAGTTCTAGGATAAATCCAAAAACCTTCCTGATACATTTTAAGCTTCCTTTCTGCTTATTATATAAGCTATATTCATTGAAATATATTATTTCTCCTAGGCTTAATACCTCTTACTTGCTGGGTAAAAATATGAAGGAGCACAATAATGAAACTCTTTTACACTTATTATTTTGCCGTCTGCTTCGTACCGGTTTTCATTGAAATACTTGTCTATATGTGTTGTGGCTACCTATACATGCACATTTATTGCATTCTGTTGCTTGTTATGCATTTTTTACTGACATACCTTCTCTGTCTGTATGCATTGGCTAGGAATTCATTCACCTCTATCACCTCCATCGTGTTTTCTGGTTAATAGTATTCACTAAAATAGAGTGGGCAAAATTCACTTTCATAATATTGCATGGATAGTACAGAATGCCATTTGTTAGTAAATTCATTAGGCTTCGATACTTGCCACATACCCCAGTTTTCATTAATATCTATGGATTTCTTTTTCGTTAACGTAATATGCTTGTCATGATTTTTCTTTGTCTTTCTAGAACTTATTGTATCTTCCTCCATATAAACCATACGCAATAGATCAGCTTATTCATCTATTAATTATTACTGCTATTATTATTGGTGGTGGTGTTATAACCACTTTATAGATGAGTAATCTGAAGGAATCAGATAACTTTTCCCTTTCCAAAAGCACTTAAGAAATCCACTTTCGGGTAATCATTTTGAGGTAGGATGAGAAACCAGGCTTGAAGAGGGCAAAAATGACTCTTTCAATTCACCAGTTGGACTGAGCTGTACGTCACCTCTAGGTAATAGCGTGGGAACTGCACAAGCAAAGGGAGACACTGAAGACGACAATGGTAATAGCCGTACTGTTTTCTAATGGACCAAAAAAATGCCTATATTATAAGTTCTGTTTCTCCTGCTTTCTGGCAGTATCATGCTCAGAGTGGAGTCCTGGCAAGGAAGTCAGGATACTTAGGTTCTGAAACCTGGTAATGATACTAACATAATGAGAGAACTTGAACAAGTCAACCCGACCTCTCTGAGCCTCAGTTTCCTTACTCACGAAATGAGACTGAGAACATCGAAGTTCTCTAAGGGCCTCCTAGTTCTAAAATGCTTCCAGTCTAGGAAATAGCATAGAAGTCAATACGAGTGCAGGCTGAAGGGAAAGACAGGGCAGGGAGAAGGTTGCTTCCAGCCTAGAGAACAATCTCTGAACCACACCACTTGGCTCTTCTGCCCGTCTGTGCCCAAGATTGGGAGCACAGGCAGTTAATAGAGAAGAGTGGAAAACTGCTCAGTCCTTACAGCCATCATTAACTGTCTGATTTTGGGTTTCTCAGGAAGTAGTGATAGTAGAGGTGTCCTGATAGCAAGAACCTTCAGATGATGCCGTTCCTCAAACGTAGTGAGAATTTCTCAACCTCCCTGAGTTTGTCATGACCCTCTTGTTCTTACAGAAAATTTCCAACATCCATCTCTACGTGGAACTCTAAATTCTCTGCAGCATTCTCCTCCTGTGGTGAGCAATGCAACTTCCCTAACACGAAGTGTCTGCAACTTCTCCAGAGTCTCTGCCCCTGCCGTCAGTTCGGCATCGGCTACTGGTACCCCTTTCCAGACACTCATGGGTAGTGCCTACCTTTACCAACATTCTAGCACGACTATGTTATCTGGAGTTACGGACCACAGCCAGATCTCCACTTCAGCTGCTTCCTATCCAGGTGTTCTTGAGTGGGACATCACAGCAAGCACTGAAAAGAATTCTTCTTCACTCGGAGACTTTACTCTGGCACTCACTGACCGCCACACAGCTGCCTCCTCCATGTTTCTGGCAGCCCAGTATGATAAAACTTCAGACGCCAAGAACATGGTCCCTCTACATCCATCGCTTTCTGCCAGCCTTGCTCAGGGAACACCATCTCAGATTCCAAATCAGGGGCAGAGCCGCCTGTCACTTCCCTGCCAGGAAGGAAGCCAGGTATATTACTATAACCAAGGCACACTGGGGTCTTTACTGTATGGAGAACTTGGCTCCTGCCCGCAATCCTACGGCTCGGCGTCATACACAGGAAGTCGGGCCTCTGGGCAACCAGAAATGGGAATGGGACTGAAGGAGATTCAGCCCACAAATATCCGACCACCAGCTTCCACCTCTGCAGTCTGCCACCCTGTGCCTGCTCAACGCATCACAGAAACAAGTTTTCAAGGTGAGTATAACAAACGCCAGAGAAAGTTGAAGAATGAGGTCGGCATTCAAAAATGGGGTCAAATCGACAGCTGGGAAGGGGTGTAGAGGCAGGTAGAATTTAGATCCTGAGCCTTTAATAACCACTACCTTCGCTCAGTGCCCTCTGTTTTTAGACTCTACATGAGAACACCTAGGGCTTCCCTGGTGGCGCCGTGGTTAAGAATCCGCCTGCCAATGCAATGCGGGGGACACGGGTTCGAGCCCTGGTCTGCGAAGATCCCACATGCCGTGCAGCAACTAAGCGCATGTGCCACAACGACGGAGCCTGCATTCTAGAGCCCGTGAGCCTCAGCTACCGAAGCCCACGTGCCTACAGCCCATGCTCCGCAACAAGAGAAGCCACCGCGATGAGAAGCCCGCACACCGCAACCAAGAGTAGCCCCCGCTAGCCGCCAACTAGAGAAAGCCCGTGCACAGCAATGAGAGACCCAGTGCAGCCAAAAAAATAAATACGCAGAATAAATAAGTTCAAACAGTAAATAAATACATAAACATAAATTACAAAAAGAAGAACACCTAATGCAGGTGGGAAGGTGGGAGGGCCACTGTAGAGGTCATCTATGCTACATGTACAAGAACCCCGAGAGCACACCAATCGGTACCACACTTTTCACTGCTGTAGCCGATCGTTCCCCCTGTACTGCCACACTGTAGCACTCCCTTCCCTCATCTACTGCTATAGTCTCTTTGGAAGGTGTTTCAGAACTCTTGTTATGAGAGTGCCAGTTGAACTGTCCTCACTTCCTTCATTTATACCAGGATTGAAGACCTTGTGGTCCGAGATCCTGTCCAGAGAGCAAGCAGGCTAAGACTCTGTCTTTGCTGATGTATTTCATCAGAAAGGGCTCTACCCCCTCTCCTAGTTCATGGTGTGACGTGTTCTTGGCCTCTCGGGAGAGTGGGGAGAATGGAAAGGACCCTATATGAGAATATGCTAGGCTTTGTAAAACATTTCAGGTTTTTAAAAATAAGACTCATTTTGTATTGGACTTATAACAGTCCTATGAAATACAAAGCGAGCCGAGAATCAGTGACAGGAAAGGCTCACCAGTAAGAATTACAACAGTCACCGCTTACCTCGTAGCATAGGGCACTGTCCATGATCCTTAAGAAGAGTTAGTAGAAATGCCTTGCCCATCTTGCCCCTGAACCCCTTGAAAGGTACATGACTGCTGTGTTGGTGTTTAGGGGGAGCATCTCACTTACCAGGGACTGACTTCTCCCTTGATCCCTTTGTAGGGATGGAGACCTCCCCCCTGGTGATGAAAAATTCCCTGGGATTGCAACCTCCAAGCCAGACGTTTTGTGTGACACAAAGTCAAGAACTCCCCAAGTCCTGCAGTAGCAGAAACAGCCACATACTTGAGAGTAACCCACCATCTGAACTTGGGGACATTTCAGTGACAGCTCCAGTCCAGAGTGCCAGGCGTCTCCTGGCCCTGCCTCCAGCTCCAAGCCAGGGACAAATAGAGAGTAAGCACGTGGATGATATCAAAACCAAGCTTTCAAAGCCTCTGGATGCCTACCAGATCCCAACAGAGAACCAAGATCCTCCACTACTCCCTTTAGGAATCCCTGATATTCACCAGCCGCTGGCCTGCACCGATCCCCTCAGCCAAGAGGAGCAGCCTGGTTCTGAAAATGCTGATCTGGGAGAGAACAGCCGGAGTCGTCAGGACCTAGGGACACTTGAAAATGGGACTGAACCTAGCAGTGGTCTTGCAGACATTACTACACTGGCGGAGGATATTCACCTTCCCCAGCTCTTTAATCCTTTGAAAGAGCTTGATCAATCCCAAGGTCCCAACGTGATCAAAGCTAAAGACACCAGAGCCATTAAGGTGAATCAGGTGCAGGAAAAGCCAAGTGTCA